>NW_027604057.1:0-6840 GCF_053455715.1 Rhinoraja longicauda
AGGCCTGCGCTGCATTTAACATTGCAGGAGCCTGCAAAGTTGTTCTAATGCGTTGCATTAATTGCATTTAACATTTGAGAGGTTTTGCAGGATTAATGATTGCAATTAATTTAATGCATTTAACACCCACTGGGGGTCGCTAGATGACTTTAATGCAAGGCCATCACTGCATTTAACATTGCAGCAGCCTGCAAAGTTATCCTAATACGATGCATTAGTCGCATTTAACATTTGAGAGGTTTTGCAGGATTATTATTGCATTTCACATCGCAGGGTGTTGCAATATTTCTTTAATGCAAGGCGATCACTGCATTTAACATTGCAGCAGCCAGAAAAGTCATCCTAATGCGATGCATTTGTTGCATTTAACATTTGGGAGGTTTTGCAAAATTATTGCAATTAATTTAATGCATATAACATCCATTGGGGGTCGCTAGATGAATTTAATGCAAGGCCATCACTGCATTTAACATTGCAGTAGCCTGCAAAGTTATCCTAATACGATGCATTAGTCGCGTTTAACATTTGAGAGGTTTTGCAGGATTATTATTGCATTTCACATCGCAGGGTGTTGCAATATTTCTTTAATGCAAGGCGATCACTGCATTTAACATTGCAGCAGCCTGAAAAGTCATCCTAATGCGATGCATTTGTTGCATTTAACATTTGAGAGGTTTTGCAAAATCATTGCACTTAATTTAATGCATATAACATCCATTGGGGGTAGCTAGGTGACTTTAATGCAAGGCCATCACTGCATTTAACATTGCAGCAGCCTGCAAAGTTATCCTAATGCGATGCATCAATTGCATGTAACATTTGAGAGGTTTTGCATGATTATTGCAACAGACCCAAACACAAACCCAAACACAAACCCAAACGCAGACCCAAACACAAAACACAAACCCAAACACAGACCCAAACGCAGACCCAAACACAAACCCAAACACAGACTCAAACACAGACCCAAACACACACAGAAACACACACAGACACACACAGACCCACACACATCAGACACACTTCCCAGAAGCACTTCCACATGCCGGATAGTCTCCTCCCTGCCCTGGAGGTTCCGCTACGTGCCGGGGGTAGTAAATACAATAATAATACCATAGTAATAATAATTAATATTATTAATAATAAGAATTAATCAAAGATTGATTGATTGATTGATCGGTGGGTGGGTGGGTGGATGTCAGGAGGAACCGTACACCAATAAAGATTCTTTCACAGACAGCACTTGTTTATAACGCGCGCGCACACACACGCACGACACCTGTTTATTCTTTATCCCTGTTCCGTATAAGTATGTATATATGTATGGGGTTAATCAATATCTGTTATGGGCTGAGTGTAAGACAAGTGTTTGGGCCCTTCAGGTTGGCGCGGGCGGGTGGCAGGCAGGCACGCAGGCAGATAAAAGACGGCCATCGCAAGCTTGGTCACAACTGCTGGAGTGTCGGAGTGTCTACTAGACTGGGGTAAGTCAGTCAGCTCACACACACACACACACACACACACACACACACACACACACACACACACACACACACAATTAGGGTGACGTCTGTTTTTTATTGCTGGGGGAGAGAGAGAGAGGGGAGAGATAGAGCTGGGGAGAGAGAGAGAGAGAGAGAGCTGGGGTAGAGAGAGAGGGGGGGAGACCCAAAAAACAAACACAAACCCAAACACAGACCTCAAACACAAACCCAAACACAAACCCAAACACAAACACAAACCCAAACACAAACCCAAACACAAACCCAAACACAAACCCAAACACAAACCCAAACACAGACCCAAACACAAACCCAAACACAAACAGACTCAAACACAAACCCAAACACAGACCCAAACACAAACCCAAACACAAACCAAAACACAAACCCAAACACAAACACAAACCCAAACACAAACCCAAACACAAACCCAAACACAAACCCAAACACAAACCCAAACACAGACCCAAACACAGACCCAAACACAAACCCAAACACAGACTCAAACACAGACCCAAACACAGACCCAAACACAGACCCACACACACACCCACACACACACACACACACACAGACACACACAGACCCACACACATCAGACACACTTCCCAGAAGCACTTCCACATGCCGGATAGTCTCCTCCCTGCCCTGGAGGTTCCGCTACGTGCCGGGGGTAGTAAATACAATAATAATACTATAGTAATAATAATTTATATTATTAATAATAAGAAGAATTAATCAAAGATTGATTGATTGATTGATCGGTGGGTGGGTGGATGGATGTCAGGAGGAACCGTTAACATTTGAGTGGTTTTGCATGATTATTGCAATTAATTTTATTGCATTTAACATCCCAGGGGGTTGCAATATTGCTTTAATGCAACGCCAGCGCTTCATTTAACAATGCAGCAGCCAGCAAAGTTATCCTAATACGATGCATTAGTTGCATTTAACATTTGAGAGGTTTTGCAGGATTAATGATTGCAATTAATTTAATGCATTTAACACCCACTGGGGGTCGCTACATGACTTTAATGCAAGGCCATCACTGCATTTAACATTGCAGTAGCCTGCAAAGTTATCCTAATACGATGCATTAGTCGCGTTTAACATTTGAGAGGTTTTGCAGGATTATTATTGCATTTCACATCGCAGGGTGTTGCAATATTTCTTTAATGCAAGGCGATCACTGCATTTAACATTGCAGCAGCCTGAAAAGTCATCCTAATGCGATGCATTTGTTGCATTTAACATTTGAGAGGTTTTGCAAAATTATTGCACTTAATTTAATGCATATAACATCCATTGGGGGTAGCTAGGTGACTTTAATGCAAGGCCATCACTGCATTTAACATTGCAGCAGCCTGCAAAGTTATCCTAATGCGATGCATCAATTGCATGTAACATTTGAGAGGTTTTGCATGATTATTGCAACAGACCCAAACACAAACCCAAACACAAACCCAAACGCAGACCCAAACACAAACACAAACCCAAACACAGACCCAAACACAAACCCAAACACAAACCCAAACACAGACCCAAACACAAACCCAAACACAGACCCAAACACACACAGAAACACACACAGACACACACAGACCCACACACATCAGACACACTTCCCAGAAGCACTTCCACATGCCGGATAGTCTCCTCCCTGCCCTGGAGGTTCCGCTACGTGCCGGGGGTAGTAAATACAATAATAATACCATAGTAATAATAATTAATATTATTAATAATAAGAATTAATCAAAGATTGATTGATTGATTGATCGGTGGGTGGGTGGGTGGATGTCAGGAGGAACCGTACACCAATAAAGATTCTTTCACAGACAGCACTTGTTTATAACGCGCGCGCACACACACGCACGACACCTGTTTATTCTTTATCCCTGTTCCGTATAAGTATGTATATATGTATGGGGTTAATCAATATCTGTTATGGGCTGAGTGTAAGACAAGTGTTTGGGCCCTTCAGGTTGGCGCGGGCGGGTGGCAGGCAGGCACGCAGGCAGATAAAAGACGGCCATCGCAAGCTTGGTCACAACTGCTGGAGTGTCGGAGTGTCTACTAGACTGGGGTAAGTCAGTCAGCTCACACACACACACACACACACACACACACACACACACACACACACACACACACACACACACAATTAGGGTGACGTCTGTTTTTTATTGCTGGGGGAGAGAGAGAGAGGGGAGAGATAGAGCTGGGGAGAGAGAGAGAGAGAGAGAGCTGGGGTAGAGAGAGAGGGGGGGAGACCCAAAAAACAAACACAAACCCAAACACAGACCTCAAACACAAACCCAAACACAAACCCAAACACAAACACAAACCCAAACACAAACCCAAACACAAACCCAAACACAAACCCAAACACAGACCCAAACACAAACCCAAACACAAACAGACTCAAACACAAACCCAAACACAGACCCAAACACAAACCCAAACACAAACCCAAACACAAACCAAAACACAAACCCAAACACAAACACAAACCCAAACACAAACCCAAACACAAACCCAAACACAAACCCAAACACAAACCCAAACACAGACCCAAACACAGACCCAAACACAAACCCAAACACAGACTCAAACACAGACCCAAACACAGACCCAAACACAGACCCACACACACACCCACACACACACCCACACACACAGACACACACAGACCCACACACATCAGACACACTTCCCAGAAGCACTTCCACATGCCGGATAGTCTCCTCCCTGCCCTGGAGGTTCCGCTACGTGCCGGGGGTAGTAAATACAATAATAATACTATAGTAATAATAATTTATATTATTAATAATAAGAAGAATTAATCAAAGATTGATTGATTGATTGATCGGTGGGTGGGTGGATGGATGTCAGGAGGAACCGTTAACATTTGAGTGGTTTTGCATGATTATTGCAATTAATTTTATTGCATTTAACATCCCAGGGGGTTGCAATATTGCTTTAATGCAACGCCAGCGCTTCATTTAACAATGCAGCAGCCAGCAAAGTTATCCTAATACGATGCATTAGTTGCATTTAACATTTGAGAGGTTTTGCAGGATTAATGATTGCAATTAATTTAATGCATTTAACACCCACTGGGGGTCGCTACATGACTTTAATGCAAGGCCATCACTGCATTTAACATTGCAGCAGCCTGCAAAGTTATCCTAATACGATGCATTAGTCGCATTTAACATTTGAGAGGTTTTGCAGGATTATTATTGCATTTCACATCGCAGGGTGTTGCAATATTTCTTTAATGCAAGGCGATCACTGCATTTAACATTGCAGCAGCCAGAAAAGTCATCCTAATGCGATGCATTTGTTGCATTTAACATTTGAGAGGTTTTGCAAAATTATTGCAATTAATTTAATGCATATAACATCCATTGGGGGTCGCTAGATGACTTTAATGCAAGGCCATCACTGCATTTAACATTGCAGTAGCCTGCAAAGTTATCCTAATACGATGCATTAGTCGCGTTTAACATTTGAGAGGTTTTGCAGGATTATTATTGCATTTCACATCGCAGGGTGTTGCAATATTTCTTTAATGCAAGGCGATCACTGCATTTAACATTGCAGCAGCCTGAAAAGTCATCCTAATGCGATGCATTTGTTGCATTTAACATTTGAGAGGTTTTGCAAAATTATTGCACTTAATTTAATGCATATAACATCCATTGGGGGTAGCTAGGTGACTTTAATGCAAGGCCATCACTGCATTTAACATTGCAGCAGCCTGCAAAGTTATCCTAATGCGATGCATCAATTGCATGTAACATTTGAGAGGTTTTGCATGATTATTGCAACAGACCCAAACACAAACCCAAACACAAACCCAAACGCAGACCCAAACACAAACACAAACCCAAACACAGACCCAAACACAAACCCAAACACAAACCCAAACACAAACCCAAACACAAACCCAAACACAGACCCAAACACAAACCCAAACACAGACCCAAACACACACAGAAACACACACAGACACACACAGACCCACACACATCAGACACACTTCCCAGAAGCACTTCCACATGCCGGATAGTCTCCTCCCTGCCCTGGAGGTTCCGCTACGTGCCGGGGGTAGTAAATACAATAATAATACCATAGTAATAATAATTAATATTATTAATAATAAGAATTAATCAAAGATTGATTGATTGATTGATCGGTGGGTGGGTGGGTGGATGTCAGGAGGAACCGTACACCAATAAAGATTCTTTCACAGACAGCACTTGTTTATAACGCGCGCGCACACACACGCACGACACCTGTTTATTCTTTATCCCTGTTCCGTATAAGTATGTATATATGTATGGGGTTAATCAATATCTGTTATGGGCTGAGTGTAAGACAAGTGTTTGGGCCCTTCAGGTTGGCGCGGGCGGGTGGCAGGCAGGCAGATAAAAGACGGCCATCGCAAGCTTGGTCACAACTGCTGGAGTGTCGGAGTGTCTACTAGACTGGGGTAAGTCAGTCAGCTCACACACACACACACACACACACACACACACACACACACACACACACACAATTAGGGTGATGTCTGTTTTTTATTGCTGGGGGAGAGAGAGAGGGGGGGAGAGATAGAGCTGGGGGAGAGAGAGAGAGAGAGAGAGCTGGGGTAGAGAGAGAGGGGGGGGGGGAGACCCAAAAAACAAACACAAACCCAAACACAGACCCAAACACAAACCCAAACACAAACACAAACACAAACACAAACCCAAACACAAACCCAAACACAAACCCAAACACAAACACAGACCCAAACACAGACCCAAACACAAACAGACCCAAACACAGACCCAAACACAAACACAAACACAGACTCAAACACAAACACAAACCCAAACACAAACACAAACCCAAACACAGACCCAAACACAAACCCAAACACAAACACAGACTCAAACACAAACCCAAACACAGACCCAAACACAAACCCAAACACAAACACAGACTCAAACACAAACCCAAACACAGACCCAAACACAAACCCAAACACAAACCCAAACACAAACCAAACACAAACACAAACCCAAACACAAACCCAAACACAAACCCAAACACAAACCCAAACACAGACCCAAACACAGACCTAAACACAAACCCAAACACAGACTCAAACACAGACCCAAACACCGACCCAAACACGGACCCACACACACACCCACACACACACCCACACACTCAGACACACACAGACACACACAGACCCACACACATCAGACACACTTCCCAGAAGCACTTCCACATGCCGGATAGTCTCCTCCCTGCCCTGGAGGTTCCGCTACGTGCCGGGGGTAGT
>NW_027604058.1:0-6839 GCF_053455715.1 Rhinoraja longicauda
GCAGAACCTCCCTGCTCCTATACTCAAATCCCCTCCCTATGAATGCCAACATACCATTGGCTTTCTCCACTGCCCGCTGCACCTGCATGCCTACTTTCAATGACTGGTGCACCACGACACCCAGGTCTCGTTGCGTCTCCCCTTCTCCTAATCGGCCACCATTCAGATAATAGTCTGCTTTCCCGTTCTTGCCACCAAAGTGGACAACCTCACATTTATCCAGAAGTGCATTCAAAGGCTGGCCCTCTCACACATCAAATCCAGCATCACTGACTCACTGGACTCGCGTCAATGTGCAAACACATCCACAGAGGACGCCATCTCTCTGGCTCTTCGCACTGTCCTGACTCACCTGGAGAGACAGGGCACGTACGCGAGGATGCTACTCATTGACTCTAGCTAGCTCTGCCTTCAAACACGCTCATCCCCCACCAAGCTCGTCACCAAACTCCACCAGCTAGGCTTTGGCTCGCCGATATCATGATAGAAGTAGAATTTGGCCATTCGGCCCATCAGGTCTATTCTGCCATTCAATCATGGCTGACCTATCTCTCTCTCCCAACCCCATTCTCCTGCCTTCTCCCCATAACCTCTGACACCTGTACTTATTCAGAATCTATCTATCTCTGCCTTACAAATATCCACCGACTTGCCCTCCACAGCCTTCTGTGGCAAAGAATCCCACAGATTCACAAATCTCTGACTGGAAAAGTTTTTCCTCATCTCTGCTCTAAATGGCCGACCCCTTATTCTTAAACTGTGTGGCCCCTTGTTTTGGACTCCCCCAACATTGGGAACATGTTTCCTGCCTCTAACGTGTCCAACCCCTTAATAATCTTATACGTTTCGATAAGATCCTTCTAAATTCTAGTGTATACAAGCCTAGTCGCTCCAGTCTTTCAACATACGACAGTCCCGCCATTCCGGGAATTAACCTGGTGAACCTACGCTGCACGCCCTCATTAGCAGGAATATCCTTCCTCAAATTTGGAGACCAAAACTGCACACAGTACTCCAGGTGCGGTCTCACTAGGGCCCTGTACAACTGCAGAAGGACATCTTTGCTCCTATACTCAACTCCTCTTGTTATGAAGGCCAACCTTCCAATGGCTTTCTTCACTGCTTGCTGTACCTGCATGCTTTTTTTCAGTGACTGATGCACTAGGACACCCAGATCTCGTTGGGGCGGCACGGTAGCGCAGCGGTAGAGTTGCTGCTTTACAGCGAATGCAGCGCCGGAGACTCAAGTTCGATCCTGACTACGGGTGCTCCACTGTAAGGAGTTTGTACGTTCTCCCCGTGACCTGCGTGGGTTTTCTCCGAGATCTTCGGTTTCCTCCCACACTCCAAAGACGTACAGGTATGTAGGTTAATTGGCTAGGTAAAGGTAAAAATTGTCCCTAGTGGGTGTAGGATAGTGTTAATGTGCGGGGATCGCTGGGCGGCACGGACTTGGTGGGCCGAAAAGGCCTGTTTCCGGCTGTATATATATGATATGATATGATATGATGATATGATACGTCCCCTTTTCCTAACTTGACCATTCAGATAATACTCTGCCTTCCTATTCTTACCACCAAAGTGGATAACCTCACACTTATCCACATTAAACTGCATCTGCCATGCATCTGCCCACTCACACAACCTGTGCAAGTCACCCTGCAACCTCATAGCATCTTCCTCACAGTTCACACTGCCACCCAGCTTTGTATCATCTGCAAATTTGCAGTCTGCAATCGCTCCAGTCTTTCGACATACGACAGTCCCGCCATTCCGGGGATTAACCTGGTGAACCTACGCTGCACATCCTCAATAGCAAGGACGTCCTTCCTCAAATTTGGAGACCAACCAAAACTGCACTCAGTACTCCAGGTGCGGTCTCACCAGGGCCCTGTACAACTGCAGAAGGACCTCTTTGCTACTAAACTCAAACTAGGAGACCAAAACTGTACGCAGTACTCCAGGTGCGTTCTCACTCCGCAAAGGGTCAAACCACACAAGGCCGCAGGCCCGGATGGAGTTCAAGCAAGGGTTACTTAGTGACTGTGATGAACAGTTGGCTGAGGTATTCGCCAGGATCTTTAACCTGTCATTATCTCTGGCTACGGTCCCCAAGTGCCTGGAGTCGTCTACCACAGTGCCTGTACCGAAAAAAACAAAGATCACCAACCTGAACGACTATCGCCCGGTTGCCCGAACTCCGATAGTCATGAAACATAGAAAATAGGTGCAGGAGTAGGCTATTCGGCCCTTCGAGCCTGTACGCACCGCCATTCAATACGATCGTGGCCGATCATCCAACTCAGTATCCCGTACCTGCCTTCTCTCCGTACCCCCCGATCCCTTTAGCCACAAGGGCCACATCAAACTCCCTCTTAAATATAGCCAACGAACTGGCCTCAACTACCTTCTGTGGCAGAGAATTCCACAGATTCACCACTCTCTGTGTGAAAAAAAACGTTCTCTTCTCGGTCCTAAAAGACTTCCCCTTTATCATTAAACTGTGACCCCTGGTTCTGGACTTCCCCAACATCGGGAACAATCTTCCCGCATCAAGCCTGTCCGACCCCTTAAGAATTTTGTACGTTTCTCCCCTCAATCTTCTAAATTCCAGCGAGTACAAGCCGAGTCTATCCAGTCTATCTTCATATGAAAGTCCTGCCATTCCAGGAATCAATCTGGTGAACCTTCTCTGTACTCCCTCTATGGCAAGAATGTCTTTCCTCAGATTAGGAGACCAAAACTGTACGCAATACTCCAGGTGCGGTCTTACCAGGGCCCTGTACAACTGCAGAAGGACCCCTTTGCTCCTAAACTCAAACTAGGAGACCAAAACGGTACGCAATACTCCAGGTGCGGTCTCACCAATGCCCTGTGCAACTGCAGCAGAACCTCCCTGCTCCTATACTCAAATCCCCTCCCTATGAATGCCAACATACCATTGGCTTTCTCCACTGCCCGCTGCACCTGCATGCCTACTTTCAATGACTGGTGCACCACGACACCCAGGTCTCGTTGCATCTTCCCTTCTCCTAATCGGCCACCATTCAGATAATAGTCTGCTTTCCCGTTCTTGCCACCCAAGTGGACAACCTCACATTTATCCAGAAGTGCTTTGAAAGGCTGGCCCTCTCACACATCAAATCCAGCATCACTGACTCACTGGACTCGTGTCAATGTGCCAACACATCCACAGAGGACGCCATCTCTCTGGCTCTTCGCACTGTCCTGACTCACCTGGAGAGACAGGGCACGTACGCGAGGATGCTACTCATTGACTCTAGCTCTGCCTTCAAACACGCTCATCCCCCACCAAGCTCGTCACCAAACTCCACCAGCTAGGCCTCGGCTTGCCGTTGTCATGATTAGAAGTAGAATTGGGCCATTCGGCCCATCAAGTTTACTCCGCCATTCAATCATGGCTGACATATCTCTCTCTCCAAACCCCATTCTCCTGCCTTCTCCCCATAACCTCTGACACCTGTACTAATTCAGAATCTATCTATCTCTGCCTTACACATATCCACCGACTTGCCCTCCACAGCCTTCTGTGGCAAAGAATCCCACAGATTCACCACCCTCTGACTAAAGAAATCTCTCCTCATCTCCTTCCTAAAGGACTCTCTGTCCTTTAATTCTGAGGCTATGACTAGTCCTGGACTCTCCCACCAGTGGAAACATCCTCTCCACATCCTCTCTATCCAAGCCTTTCACTATTCTGTATGTTTCAATAGACAATAGGTGCAGGAGGAGGCCATTTGGCCCTTCGAGCCTGTACGCACCGCCATTCAATGTGATCATGGCTGATCATTCTCAATCAGTACCCCGTTCCTGCCTTCTCCCCATACCCCCTGACTCCGCTATCCTTAAGAGCTCTATCTAGCTCTCTCTTGAATGTATTCAGAGAATTGGCCTCCACTGCCCTCTGAGGCAGAGAATCCCACAGATTCAAACTCTCTTTTTTAAAATTTTTTAATAAATTTTATTTAAGTTTTAACAGAACTCATGCATGTTACATTTCATAGTAAGCAATAATAACTACATTATACAATACAATACAATACAATATATCTTTATTGTCATTGTACCCAGGGGTACAACGAGATTGGGAATGCGCCTCCCATACGATGCAATAATTTAGGTAATTTAGACAGCAGCAACCCAACGAAACGAAACAGTTGCAAAAGTTTTGGACAGGGTAAAGTGCAAGTTGATCTATGCGTTGTGGCCATCCGGCTCAGCAGGACCGGTTCACAGCAGCTATGGCCCTGGGGATGAAGCTGTTCCTGAGTCTGGAGGTGCGGGCGTAGAAGGCCTTGTATCGTCTGCCCGATGGAAGGAGTTCGAACAGACTGTTGCAGGGGTGTGGATGCTGGTGGCTTTTCTGAGGCATCGTGTGTTGTAGATGCCCTCTAAGTCTGGTAGCTGTGTTACGATGGTCCTCTGACCTCTATGGACTACCCGCTGTAGAGCTTTCCTTTCTGCCTCCGTGCAGCTGAGGTACCACACAGGGATGCCATGCGTTAGGATGCTCTCTATGGTGCAGCGGTAGAAGGTCGTCAGCAGCTGTTGGGGTAGACCAGACTTTTTCAGTGTTCGATTATACATGTATTGTTCTGTATTATCTCCCCTCCCACCACCCCCCCTTCTCCCCACCCCCCAGTTAAAAAGAAGGAAAAAAAAAAAGAAAAAGAAAGAGAGAAAGAAAGAAACCTGGAGTCCAGAATGAGACACTTCCGGGTAATTTCTTATTAAATTCTTATTAAAGGTATCAAAACAATCCTGAATTTAAATATTTCCAATTCTTAATCCTAGCTTTAAAATGAATGGGTTCCATACCTTCAAGAAGAAGTAATATCCATTTCTCAGATTATACGTAGCTTTTTCTAATGGGATACAACTACACATTTCTGCATACCATCTTTCAAATCTTA
The DNA here is from genome assembly GCF_053455715.1 of Rhinoraja longicauda. Classification (NCBI taxonomy): domain Eukaryota; kingdom Metazoa; phylum Chordata; class Chondrichthyes; order Rajiformes; family Arhynchobatidae; genus Rhinoraja; species Rhinoraja longicauda. The sequence continues at coordinate 4,935 of NW_027604058.1, forward strand.
TTTCATTTTGATCTTTCCAAGTGACCGCTACACATTTTTTTGCTACTGCTATTGCTATTTTGAGAAATCTTTCCTGATGTTTATCTAAAATTAGTTTTGGTAATATTCCTTTTGTATCTCCCAATAAAAACAACCTTGAATCCATTGGTATGATCTTATTCATCAATTGTTCCAAATTTCTTTTTAGGTCTTTCCAAAAAGGAGTTGCCTTCTGACATGCCCATGTGGAGTGTAAAAAAGTACCCACGTCTTGGTTGCATCTAAAACAAATTTCAGATGAGTTTGGTTTTAAATTGTTTAATTTTTTCGGGGTTAAATATAGTTGATGTAAAAAATTATATTGTACTAAACTATATCTCACATTAATAGTATTTTTCATACTATCTAAACACAGTCTTTCCCAACTTGGTTCATCAATGATAATATTAAGATCTGTTTCCCATCTTTGTCTTGATTTTTGAATTCCTATCTTTGGACTAGATTTTTGTAATAATTTATACATTGATGATATACATTTTTTTATTCCCTTGCCCTGAATCAGGGTTTCAATTCCTTTAATCTGAAATAGAGACATTGAATTACCTAACTTTTCCCTTAAAAAAGATTGTAATTGATAATAGAAAAAAATACTATTCCCTGGAATTTGATATTTATTTCTCAATTGAGAAAATATCAAAAAGTTATTTCCTTCATAGCAATCTCCTATATGTTTAATACCCTTCTGTTCCCAGACTTGTAGTATTTGATTATTCCAAGCAAACGGCAATAATCTATTTTTTACTAATGGAGTTTTAGCTGTTAAAACAAATCTTTTATCATTAACTTTAACTGTTTTCAACAATGTATTAATTAAATGTTTTAGCAAAGGTGACTCTTTATCCTTAACTAATAGCTTCGCTTCCCATTTATATATACATTTTTCTGGACATAACTCTTTTATTTTATCCATTTCAATTTTAACCCATGCTGTTTTTCCACCCTCTTGATAAAAGGTTGAAATAAAACTCATTTGTGCTGCCAGATAATAATTTTCATGTTCATTTTTCCAGAAACACTCTTGGCATTTTACCTTTCCAAAGAAAATTCCTCACAATTTTGTTCTTGAAATTTTTTGAAATTTTTATTTAGCAAAGGTATAGGCAGTGTTTGGAATAAATACTTTATCCTCGGAAAAATATTCATCTTAATACAGTTCACTCTCCCTAACAATGTAATTGGAAGATTCATCCATTTCTTCAGGTCCTCACCTATTTTTGTTATTAGTGGTTTATAATTTAATTTATACAAATTATTTAACTTATTATCTACTTTAACTCCAAAGTACTTAATGCCTTCTTTTTGCCATTTAAACTGACTTTCTCTTTTACATTGGTTATAATTGCCTTGAAAAAGAGGCATTATTTCAGTTTTATCTTTATTAATTTTATATCCTGATACTTTCCCGTATTCCTCCAATCTGAAATATAATTTTCTTAAGGATTCCAATGGTCTAGTAAGACAAATTAAGACATCATCTGCAAATAAAGTAATTTTGTGATCTTCCTGATTAACTTTAAATCCTTTAATGTCTGAATCTGATCTTATTAGTTCTGCCAGAGGTTCAATCGCCAGATTCAAACTCTCTGTCACAGATTTTCAAACTAGCCACATTCCCTGTCCTCAGGTATCTTTGCAAACAACTCGTCTGTCTGTCTGCGCTGGCTTTTGCAGTACACATTCTCGGAGCCACATGGGGGCAAAATATGATGGGAGGCCATGACTGAAGAAAATGTGGCCAAAGGAATACACTGCAAAAGGCAAGGGATGTTGTTTGCAAAGATACCTGACTACAGGGAATGTAGCCATCGCCTCTATTGTGTAGATGGTTGGAGGTGTGAATGTAAAACAAGGGCCGAAGCTGCCTTC
>NW_027604059.1:0-6808 GCF_053455715.1 Rhinoraja longicauda
ACCCAAACATAAACCCAAACACAAACCCAAACACAAACCCAAACACAAACCCAAACACAAACCCAAACACAGACCCAAACACAAACCCAAACACAGACCCAAACACAAACCCAAACACAAACCCAAACACAGACCCAAACACAGACTCAAACACAGACCCAAACACACATCCACACACAGACCCACACACATCAGACACACTTCCCGGAAGCACTTCCAAATGCCAGATAGTCTCCTCCCTGCCCTGGAGGTTCCGCTACGTGCCGGGGGTAGTAAATACAATAATAATACTATAGTAATAATAATTAATATTATTAATAATAATAAGAATTAATCAAAGATTGATTGATCGATCGGTGGGTGGGTGGATGGATGTCAGGAGGAACCGTACACCAATAAAGATTTTAATGCGTTGCATCAGTTGCATTTAACATTTGAGTGGTTTTGCATGATTATTGCAATTAATTTTATTGCATTAAACATCCCAGGAGGCTGCAATATTTCTTTAATGCAAGGCCATCACTGCATTTAACTTTGCAGCAGTCTGCAATGTTATCATAATACGATGCATTAGTTGCATTGAACATTTGAGAGATTTTGCATGATTATTACAATGATTTTAATGCGTTTAATACCCCAGAACAGCTGCAATTTTGCTTTAATGCAAGGCCTGTGCTGCATTTAACATTGCAGGAGCCTGCAAAGTTGTTCTAATGCATTAATTGCATTTAACATTTGAGAGGTTTTTCAAAATTATTACAATTAATTTTATTGCATTTAACATCCCAGGCGTTGCAATATTGCTTTAATGCAACGCCAGCGCTGCATTTAACAATGCAGCAGCCTGCAAAGTTATCCTAATAAGATGCATTAGTCGCATTTAACATTTGAGAGGTTTTGCAGGATTATTATTGCATTTCACATCGCAGGGTGTTGCAATATTTCTTTAATGCAAGGCGATCACTGCATTTAACATTGCAGCAGCCTGAAAAGTCATCCTAATGCGATGCATTTGTTGCATTTAACATTTGAGAGGTTTTGCAAAATTATTGCAATTAATTTTATTGCATTTAACATCCCAGGGGTTGCAATATTGCTTTAATGCAACGCCAGCGCTGCATTTAACAATGCAGCAGCCTGCAAAGTTATCCTAATACGATGCAGTAGTCGCATTTAACACTTGAGAGGTTTTGCAGGATTATTATTGCATTTCACATCGCAGGGTGTTGCAATATTTCTTTAATGCAAGGCGATCACTGCATTTAACATTGCAGCAGCCTGAAAAGTCATCCTAATGCGATGCATTTGTTGCATTTAACATTTGAGAGGTTTTGCAAAATTATTGCAATTAATTTTATTGCATTTAACATCCCAGGGGTTGCAATATTGCTTTAATGCAACGCCAGCGCTGCATTTAACAATGGAGCAGCCTGCAAAGTTATCCTAATATGATACATTAGTCGCATTTAATATTTGAGAGGTTTTGCAGGATTATTATTGCATTTCACATCGCAGGGTGTTGCAATATTTCTTTAATGCAAGGCGATCACTGCATTTAACATTGCAGCGGCCTGAAAAGTCATCCTAATGCGATGCATTTGTTGCATTTAACATTTGAGAGGTTTTGCAAAATTATTGCAATTAATTTAAAGCATATAACATCCATTGGGGGTAGCTAGATGACTTTAATGCAAGGCCATCGCTGCATTTAACATTGCAGCAGCCTGCAAAGTTATCCTAATGCGATGCATCAATTGCATTTAACATTTGAGCGGATTTGCATGATTATTGCAACAGACCCAAACACTAACCCAAACCCAAACACAAACTCAAACACAAACCCAAACACAGACCCAAACACCAACCCAAATACAAACCCAAACACAAACCCAAACACAGACCCAAACACAAACCCAAACACAAACCCAAACACAAACCCACACACAGACTCAAACACAGACCCAAACACATACCCACACACAGACACACACACAGACACACACACAGACACACACAGACCCACACACATCAGACACACTTCCCGGAAGCACTTCCAAATGCCGGATAGTCTCCTCCCTGCCCTGGAGGTTCCGCTACGTGCCGGGGGTAGTAAATACAATAATAATACTATAGTAATAATAATTAATATTATTAATAATAATAAGAATTAATCAAAGATTGATTGATCGATCGGTGGGTGGGTGGATGGATGTCAGGAGGAACCGTACACCAATAAAGATTTTAATGCGTTGCATCAGTTGCATTTAACATTTGAGTGGTTTTGCATGATTATTGCAATTAATTTTATTGCATTAAACATCCCAGGAGGCTGCAATATTTCTTTAATGCAAGGCCATCACTGCATTTAACTTTGCAGCAGTCTGCAATGTTATCATAATACGATGCATTAGTTGCATTGAACATTTGAGAGATTTTGCATGATTATTACAATGATTTTAATGCGTTTAATACCCCAGAACAGCTGCAATTTTGCTTTAATGCAAGGCCTGCGCTGCATTTAACATTGCAGGAGCCTGCAAAGTTGTTCTAATGCGTTGCATTAATTGCATTTAACATTTGAGAGGTTTTGCAAAATTATTGCAATTAATTTTATTGCATTTAACATCCCAGGGGTTGCAATATTGCTTTAATGCAACGACAGCGCTGCATTTAACAATGCAGCAGCCTGCAAAGTTATCCTAATACGATGCATTAGTCGCATTTAACATTTGAGAGGTTTTGCAGGATTATTATTGCATTTCACATCGCAGGGTGTTGCAATATTTCTTTAATGCAAGGCGATCACTGCATTTAACATTGCAGCAGCCTGAAAAGTCATCCTAATGCGATGCATTTGTTGCATTTAACATCTGAGAGGTTTTGCAAAATTATTGCAATTAATTTTATTGCATTTAACATCCCAGGGGTTGCAATATTGCTTCAATGCAACGCCAGCGCTGCATTTAACAATGCAGCAGCCTGCAAAGTTATCCTAATATGATGCATTAGTCACATTTAACATTTGAGAGGTTTTGCAGGATTATTATTGCATTTCACATCGCAGGGTGTTGCAATATTTCTTTAATGCAAGGCGATCACTGCATTTAACATTGCAGCAGCCTGAAAAGTCATCCTAATGCGATGCATTTGTTGCATTTAACATTTGAGAGGTTTTGCAAAATTATTGCAATTAATTTAAAGCATATAACATCCATTGGGGGTAGCTAGGTGACTTTAATGCAAGGCCATCACTGCATTTAACATTGCAGCAGCCTGCAAAGTTATCCTAATGCGATGCATCAATTGCATTTAACATTTGAGCGGTTTTGCATGATTATTGCAACAGACCCAAACACTAACCCAAACCCAAACACAAACTCAAACACAAACCCAAACACAGACCCAAACACAGACCCAAACACAGACTCAAACACACACCCAAACACACACCCAAACACAAACCCAAACACAAACCCAAACACAGACCCAAACACAGACCCAAACACAGACCCAAACACACACCCAAACACAAACCCAAACACAGACTCAAACACAGACCCAAACACACACCCAAACACAAACCCAAACACAGACCCAAACACAGACCCAAACACAAACCCAAACACAAACCCAAACACAAACCCAAACACAGACTCAAACACACACCCAAACACACACCCACACACAGACACACACAGACAGACACACACACAGACACACACAGACCCACACACATCAGACACACTTCCCGGAAGCACTTCCAAATGCCGGATAATCTCCTCCCTGCCCTGGAGGTTCCGCTACGTGCCGGGGGTAGTAAATACAATAATAATACTATAGTAATAATAATTAATATTATTAATAATAATAAGAATTAATCAAAGATTGATTGATCGATGGGTGGGTGGGTGGATGGATGTCAGGAGGAACCGTACACCAATAAAGATTTTAATGCGTTGCATCAGTTGCATTTAACATTTGAGTGGTTTTGCATGATTATTGCAATTAATTTTATTGCATTAAACATCCCAGGAGGCTGCAATATTTCTTTAATGCAAGGCCATCACTGCATTTAACTTTGCAGCAGTCTGCAATGTTATCATAACACTATGCATTAGTTGCATTGAACATTTGAGAGATTTTGCATGATCATTACAATGATTTTAATGCGTTTAATACCCCAGAACAGCTGCAATTTTGCTTTAATGCAAGGCCTGCGCTGCATTTAACATTGCAGGAGCCTGCAACGTTGTTCTAATGCGTTGCATTAATTGCATTTAACATTTGAGAGGTTTTGCAAAATTATTGCAATTAATTTTATTGCATTTAACATCCCAGGGGGTTGCAATATTGCTTTAATGCAACGCCAGCCGCTGCATTTAACAATGCAGCAGCCTGCAAAGTTATCCTAATACGATGCATTAGTCGCATTTAACATTTGAGAGGTTTTGCAGGATTATTATTGCATTTCACATCGCAGGGTGTTGCAATATTTCTTTAATGCAAGGCGATCACTGCATTTAACATTGCAGCAGCCTGCAAAGTTATCCTAATGCGATGCATCAATTGCATTTAACATTTGAGAGGTTTTGCATGATTATTGCAACAGACCCAAACACAAACCCAAACCCAAACACAAACTCAAACACAAACCCAAACACAGACCCAAACACAGACACAAACACAAACCCAAACACAGACTCAAACACAAACCCAAACACAAACCCAAAACACAAACCCAAACACAAACCCAAACACAGACCCAAACACAAACCCAAAAACACACACACAGAGCGGGGCCAAGCCCTTCAGTCGGCCCGGTCGGCCCGGCTCGCCCACCGTGGATGGCGATGAGAACCGTGCCTCGGGAGCGAGGTGGGAGCCGCGAGGAACCGCAGAGTGCGAGGTGGACCGTCGGAGAGCGAGGAGCGCCGCCGAGAATGAAGGGGCGACCCGCGGTGCGGCGGCAGGCAGGAGAGAGAACTATCCGGCCAACGTTTGTAACTTTGTCGGCGTCAAAATGTGGCGACACTTGTGTACCGCCGAGGTGAAGTCTTCTACAAGATGTTACCGGGTTGTCTGCAAAAACTAAGCATTTCACTCTACCTGGGTCCGTGATAATAAGGTATCACTGAATCATTGAAATTCCTGCAACCGCATACACTAACGCATATGCACACACACCGACTCATGTGCACAATCTCACACATTCACACTCGCATACACGTGCTAGCACACTCTTGCACGGACTCGCACACTCACACTGTCACACACAATCAATATCCAATGCGAGTCAGGCTACACCTCTGGAGAAATCTAGTTGAGTATGTCAGTTCAGTGCAGTTTATTGTCACGTGTACCGAGGTACCGTGAAAAGCTTTTGTTGCGTGCTACCCAGTCAGTGGAAACAAAATACTTCATTACAGTCGAGCCATTTACAGAGTATAGATACATGATAAGGGGATAACGTCCAGTGCGAGGTAAAGCCTGCAAAATCCGATCGAGGATAGTCCGAGGGTCAACAGAGGTAGATAGTAGTTCAGCACTGCTTTCTGGTTGTGGTGGGATCATTCCGTTGCCTGATAACAGCTGGGAAGACACTGTCCCTGAAACTGGAGGTGTGCATTTTCACACTTCTGTGCATTTTACCTGATGGGACAGAGGAGAAGCAGGAGTGGCGATGGTGCGACTCGTTCTTGATTATGCTGCTGGCCTTGCCGAGGAAGCGTGGTTTATAAATTGAGTCAATATATGGGAGGTTGCTTTGTGTGATGGTCTGGACAATTCGCAGCAATTTCTGGCGTTCTTGTATGGAGCTGTTCCCAAACCAAGCTGTGATGCATCTTGATAAAATACTTTCTATGGTGCATCTGTCGAAGTTGGTGAGAGTTGTAGAGGGCACGCTGAACTGGCTAAGCCTGCCAAGGACATGGATGGGTGAAGTTCGGTTCGAGACCCTTCTTCAGACTGATTGTGGTGGGAAGCTGGAGAAGGCTGGAACAGCAGGACAAAGCGAGTTGAACGATGAGTGGGTGAATACCGTTTTAATAATTAGGTGGTTGAGACCAGAGGTTAAAAGATAAAAGTTGCGAGATAAGGATTGAGCAGGTTGGAATTATAAAGAGAGAGGAGGGAATATCGGTTGAAGATGGAGGTGGAGGGGATTAACAAGTGCGAGTCCGCGTGAAGGAAGAGATAGAGCGAGGGAAAAGCGTGAAGTTGCACGTTAGTTACCTGGCATTTGCTAATGTTCATACCATTAGGTTGCAAGGTTCCCAAGCGGACAATGAAGCGGCGTTCTTTCTGTTTTAATGTAACCTCTCTGGCGCTGGTGGAGGCCCAGGACAGAAAGGTCAGTGTGCGAGGGGGAGTTACAATGGCTTGCAACGGGGAGATACGGCAAGCCTTAGCAGAACGAGGGTGAGTGTTCGACAAAAAACGGTCGCCGAGTCTCCATTTCACCACGCCGATGTAAAGGAGGCCATACCTGGAACACCACATGCAGTAGATGAGATTAGAGGAGGTGCAGGTGAACATCTGTCTCACCTGGAAGGGCTTCTCGAGCGTGAGGGAGGGGTTTAGGGACAGCTGTTACATCCCATGGTGGCTAACCGTTTTAACTGCACTTGCCAAGAAAGGCTTTGGAAAGAGAAGTGATGGTAAGTGATGGAGAGGTGAGGAAATGGATAGAGAAATAGGTCGTACAAAGATAAAAGGGAGAGATAGAGGAGAAGACGAATGAAGAGGTGGAGGGAGAGTGAACGATCAAAGGGAGAGTGGGAAAAATGAGGAGAGAGGGGAGTTCAGA
>NW_027604060.1:0-5000 GCF_053455715.1 Rhinoraja longicauda
ATTGAGTAAGGTGGGCCTAAAATTGAGGTTAAGGTGGGCCCATAATTGAGTAAGGTGGGCCCAAAATAGAGTAAATTGAGCCTAAAATTGAGTATGGTGGGTCTAAAATTGAGTAAGGTGGGACCAAAATTGAGTAAGGTGGGCCTAAAATTGAGTAAGTTGGGCCTAAAATTGAGTAAGGTGGGCCGAAAACTAAGGTGGGTCTAAAATTGAGTAATGTGGGCCCAAAATTGAGTAAGGTGTGGCCAAAATTGATTAAGGTGGGCCCAAAATTGAGTACGGTGGGTCTAAAATCGAGTAAGGTGGGCCTAAAATTGAGTAAGGTGGGCCCAAAATTGAGTAAGGTGGGCCCAAAATTGAGTATGGTGGGCCCAAAATTGAGTAAGGTGGGCCCAAAATTGAGTAAGGTGGGCCCAAAATTGAGTAAGGTGGGACCAAAATTGGGTAAGGTGGGCCTAAAATTGAGTAAGGTGGGCCCAAAATTGAGTAAGGTGGGCCCAAAATTGAGTAAGGTGGGCCCAAAATTGAGTAAGGTGGGCCTAAAATTGAGTACGGTGGGCCCAAAATTGAGTAAGGTGGGCCCAAAATTGAACAAGGTGGGCCTAAAATTGAGTAAGGTGGGACCAAAAGTAAGGTGGGCCCAAAATTGAGTAAGGTGGGCCCAAAATTAAGTAATGTGGGACCAAAATTGGGTAAGGTGGGCCCAAAATTGAGTAAGGTGGGCCCGAAATTGAGTAAGGTGGGCCCAAAATTGAGTAAGGTGGGCCTAGAATTGAGTAAGGTGGCCCAAAATTGAGTAAGGTGGGCCTAAAATTGAGTAAGGTGGGCTCAAAATTGAGTAAGGTGGGTCCGAGATTGAGTAAGGTGGGTCTAAAATTGAGTAAGGTGGGTCTAAAATTGAGTAAGGTGGGTCTAAAATTGAGTAAGGTGGGCCTAAAATTGAGTAAGGTGGGCTGAAAATTGAGTAAGGTGGGCCCAAAATTGAGTAAGGTGGACCCAAAATTGAGTAAGGTGGGCCCAAAATTGAGTAAGGTGGGCCCAAAATTGAGTAAGGTGGGCCTATAATTGAGTAAGGTGGGCCCAAAATTGAGTAAGGTGGGTCTAAAATTGAGTAAGGTGGGCCCAAAATTGAGTAAGGTGGGCCCAAATGTAAGGTGGGCCCAAAATTGAGTAAGGTAGGCCCAAAATTGAGTAAGGTGGGTCTAAAATTGAGTTAGGTGGGTCTAAAATTGAGTAAGGTGGGTCGAAACTTGAGTAAGGTGGGCCTAATATTGAGTAAGGTGGGCCCACAATTGAGTAAGGTGGGCCCAAAACTGAGTAAGGTTGGCCTAATATTGATTATGTGGGTCTAAAATTGAGTAAGGTGGGTCTAAAATTGAGTAAGGTGGGCCCAAAATTGAGTAAGGTGGGTCTAAAATTGAGTAAGGTGGGCCCAAAATTGAGTAAGGTGGGTCTAAAATTGAGTAAGGTGGGCCCAGAATTGAGTAAGGTGGGCCTAAAATTGAGTAAGGTGGGTCTAAAATTGAGTACGGTGGGCCCAAAATTGAGTACGGTGGGTCTAAAATCGAGTAAGGTGGGCCCAAAATTGAGGTTAAGGTGGGCCCAAAATTGAGTAAGGTGGGCCCAAAATTGAGCTTAAGGTGGGCCTAAAATTGAGCAAGGTGGGCCTAAAATTGAGTAAGGTGGGCCCAAAATTGTGTAAGGTGGGCCCAAAATTGAGTAAGGTGGGCCCAAAATTGAGTAAGGTGGGCCCAAAATTGAGTACGGTGGACCCAAAATTGAGTAAGGTGAGTCTAAAATTGAGTAAGGTGGGCCTGAAATTGAGTAAGGTGGGTCTAAAATTGAGTAAGGCGGGCCTAAAATTGAGTAAGGTGGGCCCAGAATTGAGTAAGGTGGGTCTAAAATTGAGTAAGGCGGGCCTAAAATTGAGTAAGGTGGGCCCAAAATTGAGTAAGGTGGGCCCATAATTGAGTAAGGTGGGCCTAAAATTGAGTAAGGTGGGCCCAAAACTAAGGTGGGTCTAAAATTGAGTAATGTGGGTCTAAAATTGAGTAAGGTGGGTCTAAAATTGAGTAAGGTGGGCCAAAAATTGAGTAAGGTGGGTCTAAAATTGAGTATGGTGGGTCTAAAATTGAGTAAGGTGGACCCAAATGTAAGGTGGGCCCAAAATTGAGTAAGGTGGGCCTAAAATTGAGTAAGGTGGGCCTAAAATTGAGTACGGTGGGCCCAAAATGGAGTAATGTTGGTCTAAAATTGAGTAAGGTGGGTCTAAAATTGAGTAAGGTGGGCCCAAAATTGAGTAAGGTGGGCCCAAAATTGAGTAAGGTGGGCCTATAATCGAGTAAGGTGGGCCCAAAATTGAGGTTAAGGTGGGCCCAAAATCGAGTAAGGTGGGCCCAAAATTGAGTAAGGTGGGCCCAAAATTGAGTAAAGTGGGCCTAAAATTGAGTATGGTGGGCCTAAAATTGAGTATGGTGGGTCTAAAATTGAGTAAGGTGGGCCCAAAATTGAGGTTGAGGTGGGCCCAAAATTGAGTAAGATGGGCCTAAAATTGAGTAAGGTGGGTCTAAAATTGAGTAAGGTGGGCCTAAAATTGAGTAAGGTGGGCCCAAATGTAAGGTGGGCCCAAAATTGAGTAAGGTGGGCCCAAAATTGTCGCGCTATCGTGCACCGTTCGGGAACAAACTAACAAACAAACAGACGAGAGTTGTAGTGTAGAGATGGAGACGCCAAGGCCCTCGTGTAGTTGATTGGTGTGGAGGCGCCGTGGGCCCCAGGCCTTCGTGTTTGTCGGCGTTCGCGCGGTTAGGCCCCACCGTCAATAGTCAATAGTCGTTTATTTGTCACACACACATAGATGTGCAGTGAAATGGAACATTGCCCGCAGTTCAACACTAAGACCAATAAGAATAATCAATAAAAATGCAATAACACATACAATCATCCACTAACACCAACCAAAAGAAACATCCATCACAGTGAGTCTCCTCCAGTCACCTCCTCACTGTGATGGAAGGCCACAATGTCTTTTTCTCTTCCCCTGCCGTCTTCTCCCGCGGTCAGGCTGTTGGAGTTGCCCCGTCGGGGCGGTCGGGGCTCCCGACATTGAAGCCCCCGCCGGGCGGTGAAAATCCCGCGGCCTATTCCAGGCCGCGCCGGACGGTGAAGGGTCCGCGGCGGGCCGACCCAAGCCCAAGCGGGCGAAGACGCTGCCGGAGCTCCCGATGTCGGGGCCTGCGGGCTTCCCACATCCACGCGGCCCGCGCCGGAGCCTCCGATGGTAGGCCGCAGCGGGAACGGAGACACGACACAGAAAACAAAGGTACATTAACGACTTAGACTAAAGGGATTAAAAGTACCATTAGCAAATTTGCAGATGATACTAAGCTGGGGGGGTAGTGTGAATTGTGAGGAAGATGCAATAAGGCTGCAGGGTGACCTGGACAGGTTGTGTGAGTGGGCGGATGGATACATGGCAGATGCAGTTTAATGTGGATAAGTGTGAGGTTATTCACTTTGGAAGTAAGAATAGAAAGGCAGATTATTATCTGAATGGTGTCAAGTTAGGAGGAGGGGGAGTTCAACGAGATCTGGGTGTCCTAGTGCATCAGTCACTGAAAGGAAGCATGCAGGTACAGCAGGCGGTGAAGAAAGCCAATGGCATGTTGGCCTTCATAACAAGAGGAGTTGAGTATAGGAGCAAAGAGGTCCTTCTGCAGTTGTACCGGGCCCTGGTGAGACCGCACCTGGAGTACTGTGTGCAGTTTTGGTCTCCTAGTTTGAGGAAGGATATTCTTGCTATGGAGGGCGTGCAGCGTAGGTTCACTAGGTCAATCCCCGGAATGGCGGGACTGTCGTATGTTGAAAGGCTGGAGCGATTGGGCTTGTATACACTGGGATTTAGAAGGATGAGGGGGGATCTTATTGAAACATATAAGATAATTAGGGGATTGGACACGTTAGAGGCAGGAAACATGTTCCCAATGTTGGGGGGGTCCAGAACAAGGGGCCACACAGTTTAAGAATAAGGGGTCGGCCATTTAGAACGGAAACTTTTTCAGTCGGAGAGTGGTGAAGGTGTGGAATTCTCTGCCTCAGAGGGAAGTGGAGGCCAGTTCGTTGGATGCTTTCAAGAGAGAGCTCTTAAGGATAGAGGAGTCAGGGGGTATGGGGAGAAGGCAGGAACGGGGTACTGATTGAGAGTGATCAGCCGTGATCGCATTGAATGGCGGTGCGTACAGGCTCGAAGGGCTGAATGGCCTCCTCCTGCACCTATTGTCTATTGTTGCGTCTCCGTTCGGGAGAGACAATGTTACAGTTCCCGTTACCGTCTCGCGGTCGAGCGCGCCGACGGGCATAGAAGTAGCCGGTGGGCGGGGGGTCCCCACCGAGCCCCCCGCTCGCTGGAACCGCTCCCGGGGGAACCGCGAGGAGCCGAGTTTAAGCGCGGGGAAGATCGGGCCTAAAATTGAGTGAGTCGGGCCTGAAATTGTCGTGCCATCGTGCACCGTGTCAAACAAACAGACAAACGAGAGAAGATTGGGCCCAAAGTACCTACTGCCGGCCGGCGGGGTCACCAATGAAGCGGGACACGAGCTTCAAGCAAAGGCAATGGGGCTCTCCGACCCTCTCCTCCCCTCCCCTCTCCCCTCCTCTCCTCCCCTCTCCTCCTCCCCTCTCCTCTCCTCTCCTCTCCTCTCCTCTCCTCTCCCCTCCTCTCCCCTCCTCTCCCCTCCTCTCCTCTCCTCTCCTCCCCTCCTCTCCCCTCCCCTCCTCTCCTCTCCTCCTCTCCTCTCCTCTCCTCCTCTCCTCTCCTCTCCTCTCCCCTCCCCTCCTCTCCTCTCCTCCTCTCCTCCCCTCCCCTCTCCCCTCCTCCCCTCTCCTCTCCTCTCCTCTCCCCTCCCCTCCTCTCCTCTCCTCTCCCCTCCTCTCCTCTCCTCTCCTCCTCTCCTCTCCTCTCCTCCTCTCCTCTCCTCTCCTCTCCTCTCCTCTCCTCCTCT
>NW_027604061.1:0-6794 GCF_053455715.1 Rhinoraja longicauda
CTCCCTCTTCCCCACTCCCTCTTCCCCCCCTCCCTCTCCCCCCCTCCCTCTTCCCCCCTCCCTCTCCCCCCTCCCTCTCCCCCTTCCTCTCCCCTCCCTCTCCCCCTCCCTCTCCCCCATATTCTCCCCCCTCCTTCTCCCCCTCCCTCTCCCCCATATTCTCCCCCCTCCCTCTCCCCCTCTCCATCTCCCACCTCCCTCTTCCCCTCCCTCTCTCCCCCCTCTCCCCCTCCCTCTCCCCCCTCCCTCTCCCCCTCCCTCTCCCCCCTCCCTCTCCCCCCTCTCCCCCCTCCCTCTCCCCCCTCCCTCTCCCCCCTCTCCCCCCCTCCCTCTCCCCCCTCCCTCTCCCCCCTCCCTCTTCCCCCTCCCTCTCCCCCTCCCTCTCCCCCTCCCCCCCTCCCTCTTCCCCCCCCTCTCCCTCTCCCTCCCCCCTCCCTCTTCCCCCCCCTCTCCCTCTCCCTGTTCCCCCTCCCTCTCCCCCCTCCCTCTCCCCCCTCCCTCTTCCCCCTCCCTGTCCCCCCTCCCTCTTCCCCCTCCCTCCCCCCCTCCCTCTCCCCCCTCCCTCTCCCCCTCCCTCTTCCCCCTCCCTCTCCCCCCTCCCTCTCCCCCCTCCCTCTTCCCCCTCCCTCTCCCCCCTCCCTCTCCCCCCTCCCTCTCCCCCCTCCCTCTTCCCCCCCCTCTCCCTCTCCCTCCCCCCTCCCTCTTCCCCCCCCTCTCCCTCTCCCTCTTCCCCCTCCCTCTCCCCCCTCCCTCTCCCCCCTCCCTCTTCCCCCTCCCTGTCCCCCTCCCTCTTCCCCCTCCCTCTCCCCCCTCCCTCTCCCCCTCCCTCTTCCCCTCCCTCTCCCCCCTCCCTCTTCCCCCTCCCTGTCCCCCTCCCTCTTCCCCCTCCCTCTCCCCCTCCCTCTTCCCCCCCTCCCTCTCCCCCCCTCCCTCTTCCCCCCTCCCTCTCCCCCCTCCCTCTTCCCCTCCCTCTCCCCCTCCCTCTCCCCCCTCCCTGTATATATGCATACATATCCTATCACTCAGAATACTCACTAGTAACTTAACGGAAGTGTTAGGATCACTGGCCTATAGTTTCCATCCTTTACCCTGCAGCCTTTCGTGAATGGAGGCACAATGTTTGCCACTGTCCAGTCTTCCAGCACCTCCTGTATTTAATAATGACTCATAAACTTCAGCCAGGGCTTCCACAATTTCCTCTCTGGCTACCCACAGTGTTCTCAGTTATATCTGATCCAGTCCGGGACATTTGTCTACCTTGATTCCCATTAGAACCGTAAGCATCTATTTGACGGTAATACTGGCAGTTCTAAATTTACTTCCATTGATTGCTGTCCTCCTGTCTTTCGCCTCCGTAAAAACAGAGGAGAAATACTCATTGAGGACCTTAGCCATCTGTTTCTCCACACAGAATTGACCGCTTTAATTCCAGAGGGGTTCTACTCTCTCCAGTTACACTTTTTTGTGTTGTATATTTATAAAATCTCTTCGGATTGTCCTTAATGCTATCTGCAAGAGCTATCTCCTGGCCCCTTTTTGCCCGTCTGATATCCCTTTTAAATTTTTTCCTTAGTTCTTAAAACTCCTCCAGGGATGCACTTGATCCCAGCTGCCTATACATGCCCCATGCCTCCTTCTTAATCTTGACCAAAGCCTCAATTTCCCTCATACACCAAGTTTCCTTATGTTTGCCTGCCTTGCCCTTCACTATAACAGGGACATGCATGTCCTGAGCTCATGTCAGCACACTAAAAAACATTACACTTTCCTGACGTTCCTTTTCCTTCAAACAATCTTCTCCGATCAACTTGATCCTCTCTCAGACCCTCAAATATGGCTTCACCACAATTTAGGATTTCAATTCATGGTAAGGCCTCTCGGCTTAGAATGATCTCCCCTGGGGAAAAAAGACTGAGTGTTGTTCGTGTCCCTCATGTTCTTGTGCACCTCAATAAGGTCACTCCTCAGCCACCAATGCTTCAAAGAAAAAAGTCCCAACCTATCCAACCTCTCCCGATAACTCAGTTCTCAAGCCCAAGTAACATTCTGCGTTGTGTTGAGTTTAGTTTATTGTCATGTGTACCGAAGTACAGTGAAAACTTTCGTTATGTGTTAAATAATCAGCGGAAAGACAATGCATGATTACAATTGGGCCATTCACAGTGTACAGATACATGATAGAGGGAATAACGTGAATAGCATTTAGTGCAAGATAAAGCCAGTAAGGTCCGAGGGTTTCCAATGAGTTAGATAGTAGTTCAGGACTGCTCTCTTGTTGTGGTAGAATGGTTCACTTGCCTGATAACAGCTGGGATGAAACTGTCCCTGAATCTGGAGGTGTGCGTTTTCATATTTCTCTACCTTTTGTCTGATAGGAGAGGGGAGAAGAGGAAGAGGGTGCAACTCGTCCTTGATTTAAAAGAGGGAGTGGCCAGGGTGCGACTTGTCCTTGATTCAAGTTCATAAGTGATAGAGCAGAATGAAGCCATCCGGCCCATCAGGTTTACTCTGCCATTCAATCATGGCTGAACTATCTTTCCCTCTGAACTACATTTTTCTGCCTTCTCCCCATCGCCCCCGACACTCGTACTAATCAAGAATCCATCTATCTATCTCTGCCTTAAAAATATCCTGGTGAATCTCTACTGCATTAAACAAATATCAATTAATACTTGCCAACGGAACATTTTGTTTCTGCCCCAGTCCCTGTTTCGTCCACCCAGCAGACCCATGTATCTCCCTTCTGTTTGTTCACACAACCATTTTTGCTCCTGTCCCTTCTGGAATTGCTGCCAGCATCCTCGGTACTCCCATCCCCTGTGTCTGGTTGGTTCATCAGAGACTTCAGACCGACATTAGGCTGATTTCCACATCAGTGCCGAGGCAGCTTTGCTCAATGAGAGGAGCTCTACTGAACTCCCCAGCCATGCTCCAAGTAAACTGTAAGAGTTCTGCCTTTGTGGTATTGTCCTGTTATTGTCATTAAACACATTATTGTTCAACGTCCTGTTGCAGTTTGTGGGTGATGCACTTTAGAAATTGACTGCTGCCTTTCCACATTCTAAATAGTTCATCAATATGCAAAGGTTTTAACTTGCACTTTTTGAATGAAGTGTCTTAACTTGAAACGTTGAATCTATTTCTCTTTGCTCAATCTGCTGAGTGTTTCTTCCATCTGCCAATCTCCCACCCTTCACCTGCATCCACCTTTCACTTGCCAGGCTTTGTCCCGCCCCCCACCCTCACCTCTTTTACAGCTTTCCAATCAGTCTGTAGGGGCCTCATCCAAATCGTCTTCTGTCCATTTATTCAACGGTGCTGCCTGGCCCACTGAGTTTGTCCAGTACTTTGTATTTTTGCTCTATATTCCAGCATCTGCAATGTCTTGTGTCACCACCTTCTTTATTTCCCAGTCTACCTGTATCGCCACTTCATTGGAACTATGTACCTGTACCCCTCAGTGTCTCTGTGTAAGTCCTGCCTGGCTTGCATTACCAAAATGCAACACATCGCATTTATCTGTATTAAAATCCATCTGCTGTTGCTTGGCTCATTGACCCAGTTGATAATGATCTTGTTGTTAGATAACCACCTTCGCTTCCACTATTCCTCCAATTTTAATTTGATTTGCAGGAGAAAGTTACAAATATTATACCTCCGTCTCCATTTAGATCTCTTCCCTACCCACCCCTGAAAGGATTGGCTCTGGTCCTAGATTCCTCAATCAGCATGGCCAGCTTTTCTTTGCCCAATCAGCTCCCTTCAATACAGCTTACTACTGTACAAGATGTATATGAAGTACTTTATATTAAATATAAATTGATAAGGGCCAAACGTGAGCAGGTGGGACCAGTGTATCTGGGACATGCTGGCCAGTGTGGGCACGTTGGGCTGAAGTGCCTGTTTCCATGCTGTATGACTCTATGAAAAGTGAATTGAATAGTCTGTGTGAAAGAGAATAAGTTGCAGGGCTGAAGGGAACTAATGAGGGAGGAATGGAAATGATGGGGTTCCTGCACCAGGAGCTGGCATCATCCAGTTGGGCCCATTGGTCTCCCCCCAGTCCCTTTTTCAATATGTGTAAAGCAGTGAAAGCAAGATGGAGGAATCATTTATGTGTTCATTTGGTTGACCTTTATACTGGCCAGAGGGAATAACTTGGAATGCTTGGTTCTTCCACGCAGAGTGGTGAATGTGCAGCCAGAGAGGGTGGTAGAATCAGAACCAATCATGGGAATTATGATTCATTTATACAGATATGTGATCAGACAAGACACAGAAGGATATGGACCTATTGTAGGTATTTGCGATTAGTCCAGATGGCCAAAAGGCTGGAATGAAATATTACGTGACAATACCAAACATAAACCAAATCCTTGATTTGGTGGTTGTGGGGCTCGTTTCTGTGCTGCTTTTATCACTGGCTCTAAATCAGAGGTTGTTGGTGCTCCTGAGTTGTTGGGTGGGTTGGGGAACCAGAGTTTGAGTGAACTTAGCTCAGTCCTACTTTAACGCTGATCATCAACCTGTCCCACAGCTGCAGACTCCACGCTCGGTGATCCGTGTGTAACCCACACCGTCCTGGATCAGCCCTGGAGGAGCTCGGGTTGTCCTAGAACTTGGTGCAGTGGCCGATGGATGGATGATGGAAATCTGAAGGAAGGGTGGTACAGATTTAGCAGGTAAACTGATCGCACGTCACAATGTGTCGGAGTTAGTGCTGGTGCTTGCATCTACAAGGATCCCAGTTCGATCCTGACATCTGGTGCTTTCTCTGTGGATTTGCATGGTCTTCCCTGGGTGGGTTTCCCCCTGGTGTTCCCGCATCCCAAATATATGCTGGTAGATGAACTGGTCCTGTGAACTCCCACTCGTGGAGGCAAGTGGCAAAATAATCAATGGAGTATTCACGGGCAGGTGAGAGGGAATAAGTTGCAGTGCTACAGGGAAATTAGGAGAGGGGGCAGAGGGCTGAGGAATCACTTTCCTGAGGGCCAGTATGATTGTGATGGGCCGATTGGAAACCTACTGTCATATATCATTTGTCATATATCAACCCCCCATTCTGGGTCAGTGAGTGGAGTACAGGGAAAGGAAACTCCGACATTCTGGAGGAAGGAAAGAGAGATTTTGGAGAGGGCAAAAAAGGGTTTCCTGGCACTGGACCAATATTGGACAGTGCGATGGTGTAGACCCCAGTCGCTCATCTTTCCCTCAGTCGGGGGCTGACTCTCTGCTTCTTGTTCCAGTTATGACAACGTGAAGATTCCCGAGAGGTCAGTTCCACCCTATAGCTGCTCTGGGTGGTATCCCGGCTGGTTAAATGGTAGGTGGACAAGAATGTACAACTGATGCACTCTGTTACTTTAGCAAAGGTCAGAGTGATGATCCAGATCTGTACAGCTCTACAGATAAAATATAATAATAAAAAATACAATGTATTAATAAGCGCAACACTTGGTAACTGTAACAGAGCAAATACCAAAGTCTGTAGGGCAACCAAAGACACAGTCGATGGAAGATCATGGATGGTGAGGTTAGTGTTGGGAAGTGTTCAAGAGCCTGATAATTGCTGGGATAAGCTGTTCTTGAACCTGGAGGTCACGGTTTTCAGGCTCCTGCACCTTCCCGATGGCAGCGGTGAGATGAGAGCGTGGCCAGGGTGTGGTCTCATCAACACTGCACAGCTATAACAAGACTTCTCTGCTTTAAGTGAATCACATTTACATTTTGCAAAGCCTGATTATGTTTATTTTAATATTCTGATTTTATTTTAATAGTGTTTGTATATTTTCAATGTTAATGTCTCTAAATATGTGTGGAAGACTTTGCGATGTTTAATGGCCAATCAGCCTGAGGCTGAGACAGGTCAGGGTGGGTCTGTGTGTCCATTCAAGAGCCCAGTGACCCACAGGGTCTCAGGGAGCAGGTGCTGCTGTGGGGAGTGTGGGGAGTGTGGGAGGGGGGGGGGGGAGCAGCTCACCACTGACTGAGGCAGGTCAGACCATGGGTTGTGATCGCTGCGTGACACTGGCTCCAGATTCATTTTCCTCGCTCCACTGTGGGACCGGGTATATTTTACAATGTTTATAAACTCATTCCAGGTGCCCATCCCACGAAGCAAGAAGGGGAAGTGAAAAGGGACGTCTGTTTTAACTGGATTAAGAATGGTTATACAGATACCTGCGTCAAACATCAGGAGATCAGGATTAAAAACTGTGACAGTTATTTTGTGTATTATCTGAAGGGGACAAACACATCTAATGGAGTGTATTGTGCAGGTATGTTGTTCTCCATGTTGATAAAGTATTGATGCGGATGTACAGAGTGTGTATGGACCGAACCGGGAGCGGGAAATTCTGGGACGTCCTGAATCATCAGCACACAAACAGGGCTGAATATTCCAGTCCATGACAGTTCTCACCCCACTGAGATCTCCCTCTCCCCCAGTCTGATCACGCTGCTGTGCCTGAGCCTCACCACCTTGGACTGACATGTGTCCTCCACCCTGTGAATGTACTGTGACCCCTCCCCCCACCCCCACTCCCTATCCCCCTCCCTATCACTGACATGTGACCCGTCTACCATCCGATGCACATGCTCCATCTGGAACACACGCAATAACTCCTGTCCACTCACCGCACCAAGTACACTTGTCCCCAACTTGCCCGTTTGCCATGGTCACACCTCCCAACCCCCAGTACTATTGCCAACCCACCCCCCCAACTGGTGAAATGCCCGTCTACCATGGCCACCCCTCCCCACCCCTGATTCTGTTTCCCACCCACCCCCCA
>NW_027604062.1:0-6787 GCF_053455715.1 Rhinoraja longicauda
GGCAGGGTGCCCAGTGCGGGGGCAGGGTGCCCAGTGCGGGGGCAGGGTGCCCAGTGCGGGGGCAGGGTGCCCAGTGCGGGGGCAGGGTGCCCAGTGCAGGGGCAGGGTGCCCAGTGCAGGGGCAGGGTGCCCAGTGCAGGGGCAGGGGCAGGGTGGGTGGAGGGGCAGGGTGCCCAGTGCAGGGGCAGGGTGGGTGGAGGGGCAGGGTGCCCAGTGCAGGGGCAGGGAGGGCTGGTCGGTCACATGACAGGCTGGCCAGTCACATGACGGGCTGGACGGTCGGATGAGGGGCTGGATGGTCACGTGACGGGCTGGATGGTCACATGACGGGCTGGACGGTCACGTGACAGGCTGCCGGCTCCATGCCATGATATCCATTACATGTTTCTGCCGTGTTACTGTGCAACACATCTGGTGTGTGGCATGTGGCGTGTATAATGATCGCTGCATCCTGTAACGTGAGAGTGGCTTCTACTGGTCACCGTCGCTGGGCGACCTAGACATAGAAACACAGAAAATAAGTGCAGGTTTAGGTCCTTGACCCCTTTGAGCCAGCACCGCCATCCAGTGAATTGGCCTCCACTGCCTTCAGTGGCAGAGAATTCCACAGATTCACAACTCTCTGGGTGAAAACGATTTTCCTCATCTCAGTCCTAAATGGCCGACCCCTTATTCTTAAACTGTGGCCCCTGGTTCTGGACTCCCCCAACATCAGGAACATTTTCCCTGCATCTAGCGTGTCCAATCCCTTAAGAATTTTATATGTTTCTATAAAATCCCCTCTCATTCTTCTAACTTCCAGTGAATACAAGCCCAGTCAATCCATTCTTTCATCATATGCCAGTCCCGCCATCCCGGGAATTAACCTGGTGAACCTACGCTGCACTCCCTCAATAGCAATAATGTCCTTCCTCAAATTAGGAGACCACAACTGCACACAATACTCCAGGTGCGGTCTCACCAGGGCCCTCTACAACTACAGTCGGACCTCTGCTCCTAAACTCCAATCCTCTAGCAAAGAAGGCCAACATGCCATTTGCTTTCTTCACTGCCTGCTGTACCTGCATGCATACTTTCAGTGACTCTGAGATTGGAAAGCAGTGATGGGGTCGGTCAAAATCAGCATGGATTTATGAAGGGGAAATCATGCTCAACTAATCTTTGAGGATGTAACAAGTAGAATGGATAACGGAAAGCCAGTGGATGTGGTGCATCTGGACTTTCAAAAAGCCTTTGACAAGGTCCCACACAAGAGATTAGTGCACAAGAGATTAGAGCACATGGTATTGGGGGTAGGGTACTGACATGGATAGAGAACTGGTTGGCAGCCAGGAAGCAAAGAGTAGGAATTAACGGGTCCTTTTCAGAATGGCAGGCAGTGACTAGTGGGGTACCGCAAGGCTCGGTGTTGGGACCCAGGTTTATAATAGAAATTCACGATTTAGATGAGGGAATTAAATGTACTGTAACATCACTAAGTTCGTGGATGACACAAAGCTGGGTGGCAGTGTGAGCTGCGAGGAGGATGCTATGAGGTTGCAGGGTGACTTGGACAGGTTGGGTGAGTGGGCAGATGTATGGCAGATGCAGTATAATGTGGATAAATGTGAGGTTATCCACTCTGGTGGCAAGAACAGGAAGGCAGATTATCTGAATGGTGTCAGATTAGGAAAAGGGGAGGTGCAAGGAGACCTGGGTGTGCTTGTACATCAGTCACTGAAAGTAAGCATGCAGGTACAGCAGGCAGTGAAGAAAGCTAATGGCATGTTGGCCTTCATTGCGAGAGGATTTGTGTTTAGGAGCAAGGAGGTCCTACTGCAGTTGTACAGGGCCCAGGTGAGACTGCACCTGGTGTATTGTGTGCAATTGTGTCTCCAAATTTGAGGGAGTACAGCGTAGGTTCACCAGGTTAATTCCCGGGATGGCGGGAATGACATATGATGAAAGAATGGGTCGACTGGGCTTATACTCACTGGAATTTAGAAGGATGAGAGGGGATCTTATAAAAACATATAAAATTCTTAGAGGATTGGACAGGCTAGATGCAGGAAAGATGTTCCCGATGTTGGGGGAGTCAAGAACCAGGGGCCAAAGTTTAAGAATAAGGGGGAGGCCATTTAGGACGGAGATGAGGAAAAACTTTTTCACCCAGAGAGTTGTGAATCTGTGGAATTCTCTGCCACTGAAGGCAGTGGAGGCCAATTCACTGGATGTTTTCAAGAGAGTTAGATAGAGCTCTAGGGGCTAACGGAATCTACTCCTGCACCTACTGTCTATTGTCTTTTCCCGCTCTGATGTGCCAGTGTTGCCCGATGCCTCAAATGCTGCCCGGCTCTGGCTGATGCCCCTGTTGTTTTCACACTCTAACCAATGCTACCCCCCCCCCCCACTGTTGTTGCCCCCCGTTGTTCGGTGTCCCCCCCCCCCATTATTGCCCTCTCTGACCGTTCCCCTTCAAACCCCACTCTAATCGATGCCCCCTCCATGCCGTACAGTGGCGCAGCGATAGAGTTGCTGCCTCACAGCGCCAGAGACCCGGGTTCAATCCTGACTACGGGCGCTGTCTGTACGGAGTTTGTACGTTCTCCCCGTGACCTGCGTGGGTTTTCTCCGAGATCTTCGGTTTCCTCCCACACTAAATATAAATTACCCCTTATGTGTGTAGGATAGTGTTAGTGTGGGGATCACTGGTCGGTGTGGACTCAGTGGGCCAAAGGGCCTGTCTCCATGCTGTATCTCTAAACTAAACTAAACTAACTGAAGATAGACTCAAAAAGCTGGAGTAACTCAGCGGGACAGGCCTAACCAATGAGTTACTCCAGCTTGTGGTGTCTATCTTCAGTTTAATCCAGCATCTGCAGTTGCTTCCGAAACTAACTGAAACCCCCTGTCCTGACTGATGCCCCCCCCCCATGCTCTGTGTCTCTGTGATGCCCCATGTTGTTGCCCCACTCACTGATTGCACCCCCCCATGCTCTGTGTCTCTGTGATGCCCCGTGTTATTGCCCCACTCACTGATGCCCCCCCCCATGCTCTGTGACTGTGATGCCCCATGTTGTTGCCCCACTCACTGATTGCACCCCCCCCATGCTCTGTGTATCTGTGATGCCCCGTGTTATTGCCCCACTCATTGTTCCCCCTCGTTCTACCCCAGCTGAAGGTGGGCATGGAGGAGGTGGGCTAGGTGGCCACGTGTCTGTGTCTGTGTGTGATGCCCCCAGGTGGCCACATGTCTGTGTGTGTGTGTGATGCCCATGTTGTTGCCCCCACTAACCGCCCTTGTTTCTCTGCAGCTGAAGGTGGGCATGGATGAGGTGGGCCTGGTGGCCCGGCGCCTGTGCGTGGAGCTGCGCATTGCTGAGGGGGAGATTTGCGTGCAGGCCATTGCGCTGTTTGAGCGTGACGTGATCACCGCGTGGGTGGATTCCGTGTTGCGGCCGGCAGAGGCGTGCGGGCTGCTTCTGGGCAGCGACTGTGGGCACTGGGACATCTACGGTCCGTGGAACGTCAGCCTGCCGGCGATACCGAAGCCCCCGGTGGTGCCGCCAGTGGCTCCGCATGCCGGCGCGCCCGTTACCCGCATCCTCTTCCTGACTGACATTCACTGGGACAAGGACTACGTCGTGGGCGCGGAGCCCCATTGCCGGGAGCCGCTGTGTTGCCGTGCCGGTGCTGGCATGCCGCCCCCTCACCGCCACGGCGCCGGCCCCTGGGGCGAGTACAGCAAATGCGACTTGCCGCTGCGCACCATCGCCAACCTCCTGCAGCACCTGCAGCACCAGCGCTACGACCTGGCGTACTGGGCCGGAGATATCCCTGCCCACAACGTGTGGCATCAGAGCCGGCACGACCAGATCACCGCCCTCACCACCATCACCAACCTGTTGCGCCAACACCTGCCCAACATCACCGTCTACCCAGCCGTGGGCAACCACGAGAGCACCCCCGTCAACAGCTTCCCCCCACCCTTCGTGCACGGAAACCAGTCCAGCATCTGGCTGTACCAGGCCATGGTGGAGGCCTGGCAGCACTGGCTGCCCCCCGCCGCCCTGCAGTCCCTGCGGTGAGTCTCCCACACACGCCAACATGCAGTGCCCACACACGCCAACACACAGTGCCATCACATGCCAACATGCAGTGCCCACACACGCCAACATGCAGTGCCCACACACGCCAACACGCGATGAGCCACGCACACAAGTGAGCCCTGGGGGGGGGGGGGGGGGGGCACCCCACACATGCCAACACATGCCAACACGCAATGTCACACTTGCGCCAACACACCAGCCTGGGGTCATGCACGCCAAGCCGGGGGGGGGGGGGGGGGGCAGGCAGTGACCCGGGGAGGGGGAGACAAGGGGAGTGTTTGGGGGAGAGGGTGCACACAGATCAAGAGAGAGGGGTCACAGGGATTTCCCAGGGGAAGGGGGACGCAGGGAGTGACAGAGGGGAGGGGGTTGCGGGGGAGTGACGGGGAGGGGGGTACAATGGGGAGTATCCGGGCCTGCTGGTGGGTGCCAGTGTTGGAGGGGTAATGACTCAGTCCCTGTGTTGCCCCCCCTGTGCCCTGTTGCCCCCCCCCTGTGCCCTGTTGCCCCCCCTGTGCCCTGTTGCCCCCCTGTGCCATGTGTTGCCCCCCCTGTGCCGTTGCCCCCCCCGTGCCATGTGTTGCCCCCCCTGTGCCCTGTTGCCCCCCCCGTGCCATGTGTTGCCCCCCTGTGCCCTGTTGCCCCCCCCTGTGCCCTGTTGCCCCCCTATGCCCTGTTGCCCCCCCTGTGCCATGTGTTGCCCCGCCCCTGTGCCCTGTTGCCCCCCCTGTGCCCTGTTGCCCCCCCTGTGCCATGTGTTGCCCCCCCTGTGCCCTGTTGCCCCCCCCTGTGCCATGTGTTGCCCCCCTGTGCCCCGTTGCCCCCCCCCGTGCCCCGTTGCCCCCCCTGTGCCCTGTTGCCCCCCCCCGTGCCCTGTTGCCCCCCCGTGCCCTGTTGCCCCCCCGTGCCCTGTTGCCCCCCCTGTGCCATGTGTTGCCCCCCCCTGTGCCCTGTTGCCCCCCCTGTGCCGTGTTGCCCCCCCTGTGCCCTGTTGCCCCCCTGTGCCCTGTTGCCCCCCTGTGCCCTGTTGCCCCCCCTGTGCCCTGTTGCCCCCCCTGTGCCATGTGTTGCCCCCCCTGTGCCCTGTGTTGCCCCCCCGTGCCCTGTTGCCCCCCCTGTGCCCTGTTGCCCCCCCTGTGCCCTGTTGCCCCCCCCTGTGCCATGTGTTGCCCCCCCTGTGCCCTGTTGCCCCCCCTGTGCCCTGTTGCCCCCCCCCCTGTGCCATGTGTTGCCCCCCCCTGTGCCATGTGTTGCCCCCCCCCCCCCTGTGCCCTGTGTTGCCCCCCCCTGTGCCGTGCTGTGCTGTGCTGCAGGCGGGCGGGGTTCTACACCGCGACGCCACGTCCAGGCCTCAGGCTTGTCTCACTCAACATGAACTTCTGCTCGCACGAGAACTTCTGGCTGCTCGTCAACTCCACCGACCCCGCCGGCCAGCTGCAGTGGCTGGTGGAGGTACTGCAGCAGGCAGAGTACCGCCATGAGAAGGTGGGTCTGGATCTGTGTGTGTTAATGGGTGTGTGAGTGGGTGTGTGTGAATGGGCATGTGTGAATGGGCGTGTGTGTGCGTGTGAGTGAGTGGGTGTGTGGGTGTGTGTGAATGGGCGTGTGTGTGAGTGGGTGTGTGTGAATGGGCGTGTGTGAGTGGGTGTGTGTGAATGGGCGTGTGTGAGTGGGCGTGTGTGAATGGGCGTGTGTGAATGGGCGTGTGTGAGTGGGCGTGTGTGAGTTGGCGTGTGTGAGTGGGTGTGTGTGAGTGGGTGTGTGTGAGTGGGTGTGTGTGAGTGGGTGTGTGTGAGTGGGTGTGTGCGAGTGGGGGTGTGCGAGTGGGGGTGTCTGAGTGGGTGTGTGTGAGTGGGTGTGTGAATGGATGTGAGTGTGTGTGTGCGTGCCTGTGAGTGTGTGTACAGGTGTGTATGTGTGTACAGGGGGGTGGTGGGGTGAGTGGGTGGGTGGGGCTGGGGGGTGAGGGGCAGGTTGAGGTGTGGGGGGGTGAGGGCGAGTGGGGGGGAGGGTGGACGAGGGTGAGGGGGAGGCTGATGGTCTCCAGAGCCGCTGTATCTGCACTACCTGCCGTGTGTGTGTTTGTACCCCCAGGTTCACATCATCGGTCACATCCCCCCCGGTCTGTGCATGAAGGTCTGGAGCTGGAACTACTATCGCATCGTCAACAGGTCAGCACCACCCAACTAGACTAGACTGGACCCAACTACTAGACTAGACTGGACCCAACTAGACTAGACTGGACCCAACTAAACTAGACTGGACCCAACTAAACTAGACTGGACCCAACTAAACTAGACTGGACCCAACTAAACTAGACTGGACCCAACTAAACTAGACTGGACCCAACTAAACTAGACTGGACCCAACTAAACTAGACTGGACCCAACTAAACTAGACTGGACCCAACTAAACTAGACTGGACCCAACTAAACTAGACTGGACCCAACTAAACTAGACTGGACCCAACTAAACTAGACTGGACCCAACTAAACTAGACTGGACCCAACTAAACTAGACTGGACCCAACTAAACTAGACTGGACCCAACTAAACTAGACTGGACCCAACTAAACTAGACTGGACCCAAACTAAACTAGACTGGACCCAACTAAACTAGACTGGACCCAACTAAACTAAGACTGGACCCAACTAAACTAGACTGGACCCAACTAAACTAGACTGGACCCAACTAAACTA
>NW_027604063.1:0-6781 GCF_053455715.1 Rhinoraja longicauda
ATGCAATCACAAACAATCAAATATACTCTCACACATTCTCACATACAATCACACGTACACATGCACTCACACTAACAGATATTCACACGCACTAGCACGAAGAGACACGTACTCATTCGCACACATTTACACACGAACACATTCTCTGACAACACCATCATTTACTCTCCCCACACACACACACACACACACACACACACACCACACACACACACACACACACACACACACACACTATCAAAGAATTACATACTCAAACACACTGACAAACTCACATCCCACATATTCTCTCACATTCTCACAGCCACACACACGCACAAACGCAAACACTGTCCTTCACAAACCCACATGCACTCTCTCACTCAGAGACACAGATACATTCAATCGCACTTGCATCCACACTTACTAATGCTCACACACTGACACGCACACTCACGCACTTGCACAAACACACACACACACACACAAATATAGGCACTCTTACAAACTCTACCGCTCTCTCACAGACAGACCCGCATGCACACGTGCACATTTTGGGATTGAGTGTATCCTTGGATGTTCGCGGCTTGGCCCCGCTCACCGTGTTCCCGGTGAGCGGGGCCAAGCCCTTCAGCCGGCCCGGTAGGCCCGGCTCGCCCACCGCGGATGGCGATGAGAACCGCGCCTCTGGAGCGAGGTGGGAGCCGCGAGGAAACGCAGAGAGCGAGGTGGACCGTCGGAGAGCGAGGAAGGCCGCCGAGAACGAAGTGGCGACCCGCGGTGCGGCGGCAGGCAGCAGATAGAACTATTCGGCTAATGTTTGTAACTTTGTCGGCGTCAACATGGGGGACACTTTTGTACCGCCTAGGTGAGGTCTTCTACATGATGTTACCGGGTTGTCACCCTAACTGGGTACGTGGTAATAAGGTATCACTGAATCATTGAAATTGATGCAGCCGCATACACTAACGCATACACACACACACCGACTCATTTGCACAATCTCACACATTCACACTCGCATACACGTGCTAACACACTTTTGCACGGACTCGCACACTCACACTGTCACACACAATCAATATCCAATGCGAGTCAGGCTGCACCTTTGGAGAAATCTAGTTGAGTATGTCAGTTTAGTGCAGTTTATTGTCACGTGTACCGAGGCACCGTGAAAAGCATTTGTTCCGTGCTACCCAGTCAGTGGAAACAAAATACATCATTACAGTCGAGCCATTTACAGAGTATAGATACATGATAAGGGGATAACGTTCAGTGCAAGGTAAAGCCTGCAAAATCCGATCAAGGACAGTCCGAGGGTCAACAAAGAGGTAGATAGTAGTTCAGCACTGCTTTCTGGTTGTCGGACGAAGATTCCGTTGCCTGATAACAGCTGGGAAGACGCTTTCCCTGAAACTGGAGGTGTACATTTTACCTGATGGGACAGAGGAGAAGCAGGAGTGGCAAGGGTGCGATTCGTCCTCGATTATGCTGCTGGCCTTGCCGAGGCAGCGTGGTTTATAAATTGAGTCAATATATGGGAGGTTGGTTTGTGTGATGGTCTGGACAATTCGCAGCAATTTCTTGCGTTGTTGTATGGCGCTGTTCCTAAACCAAGCTGTGATGCATCTTGATAAAATACTTTCTATGGTGCATCTGTAGATGTTGGTGAGATTTGTAGAGGGCACGCCGAACTAGCTAAGCCTGCTAAGGACATGGATGGGTGAAGTTTCGGTTCGGGACCTTTCTTCAGACTGATTGTGGTGGGACGGGGGAACAGCAGGACAAAGCGAGTTGAACGATGAGCGGGTGAATACCGTTTTCATAGTCAGCTGCGAGGTAAGGTTTGAGCAGGATGGAATTATAAAGAAAGAGGAAGTAATATCGGTTGAAGATGTGGTGGAGGGGATGTATTGGTGCGAGTCCGGATGAAGCACGAGGAAGAGCGAGGGGGAAGTGGGAATTTGCACTTAGTTACCTAACATTGGATAATTCAAAGTTCATACCTTTAGGAATTCTCTGCCTCAGAAGGCAGTGGAGGCCAATTCTCTGAATGCACTCAAGAGAGAGCTAGATAGAGCTCTTAAGGATTGCGGAGTCAGGGGGTATGGGGAGAAGGCAGGAACGGGGTACTGATTGAGAATGATCAGCCATGACCACATTGAATGGCGGTGCGTACAGGCTCGAAGGGCCGAATGGCATCCTCCTGCACCTATTGTCTACAGTCTATTGTTGCAAGGCACCAAGGGCGGAATATGAAGTGGCGTTCTTTCAGTTTGCATGTCGCTTCAGTCTGGCAATGGAGGAAGCAAAGGACAGAAAGGTCAGTGTGGGAAGGCGAGTTACAACGGGAAGATCCGGGAGGCCTTGACGGAACGACGGTAAGTGTTGGGCCGAACGGTCGCCGAGTCTGCACTTGACCACGCCGATGCAAAGGAGACCATTTCTGGAACACCGCATGCAATAGAAGGGATTAGATGAGGTGCATGTGAACAGCAGCCTCGCCTGGAAGGGCTATTGAAGTGTGAGGGAACGGGGTAGAGAGACATTCCATGGTGGCTGGCCGTTTTAACCGCACTTCGCAAGAAAGGCCTTGGAGAGAGAGGTGAGGGCGAGCAGGAGGAGTGTTGGGGAAAAGAGAGAGACAGATAGGGAGTACGGTGATGAAAGGAAGAGATAGCGGAGAAGGCGAAAGAAGAGATGGAGGGAGAGTTCAGTAACAAAGGGAGAGTGGGAACATGAAAAGAGAGCGGAGTTCAGATCGCGTGGGTTGGCAAAACGGAGCGATGGAAGGGTCAGATAGATAGAAAGAAACGGAGGGATAAATGCAATGGGAGTGAGAAGGAGGGGGGGTTAGGAGAGAGCGGTTGACAGAGAGATGGCGGCGTCGAGAGGATGATTAGAGATGGTAGGAGAGAGTGATAGTTCAGAGAGAGCGACAGCAGTAAGGATGGAGGGAGAGAGAAAGGGAGGAGTGAGATGTGCCGCATCATTCGCTGTTTTATTTGGGTTTTGGACAATTCTGAAGCCACAATGTTTCTGTTCTCTGAGTGTCGTGAGTCTTTGGGTTGTTCCTGCTCAGAGGTGACGAAGGCAGAGAATGTTATTGTCCCGGCGCAAAATCAGACCCACTGCAGGCAAGCAAGGAGTGAATGGTTACCAGCCTCGCCGGGAGTGTGGGGGTGAGGTTGCAATCAGTTAAGCCGCGATCATATTGAGCGGTGAAGCAGAGTTGAAGGGCCATTTTATTGCGAGGTGGTCTGTTGAACTAATTCCTCAATCTGTGGGCAAATGTCACCCCGTCCACCTTCAAACTGGGCACCAGAAGCCTGAGAGGGTCCCTGGAATTTGGGATAGCCTTAGTGAGTGAAGCGGATTGAATGAAATCAGACAAACAACATGAGGCGGAGAGTTGGACCTGATGGAGTTTGAAACAATATACCCTTTGTTGGAACAATGCCGCTCCCAATTTCCATCCCTCAGTATCGCCACAATTCCCAGTCTTTGGAGTTTCTCAATCAATTCCCTGAATAAATCACGACCTGTCTCAGCAGGGATTTCACTTGGCTGATGTCATCTGTTTGCGAATCATTTCAAAATCTCTATTTTTTAACTCTGTTGAAACTTCGCTGTCCCGGTGGAGAAGGGAAATGGTATAAAATCTCCAGGAGTGTACTGCCCCGGCATTTCAATTCGGAGAGATTATCGGTGGCTCACGTGGACACGTCGTTGGGCAGAGAAAATGGGGCACCATTATTGGGAATATGTGGACGTGGAGAAAATGTTGTACGTGATCATTGCTGCCGTTGGAGTCCCTGGTAAGTGAGCAGAACAATTCAAGTTTTATAACTCCGTCTGTTAACCGGTGTTAACCTGATTCTGATCGTGTTACATGATTCACAACTGATGATCGTTGTACAAGAATATGTGAAGTAAATCAATCCTCTCAGAGAAATATCTTTGAATTAACGCTGTGATTTTTCTTATTTTCAGACAGCCGAAACTAACCCTCTTTTTCTCCCACAGCCGGGACCCACTAGAATGTTGTTCTTGCCTTCAGTGGGACCTTGCCCAGAGTTGTCCCAGTGCTCGGGACAGGCAGCTCTCCGGGACGGTGTGACTGGGAGGGGTTTACATTGTGAAGTTCACTGTGTCTGAGTTATTGATCAGAGTGAACACCCGCTCCTGTGGACACGTCTCACTGTGGAGTCTGTCACAGTCGGATTCCACCGCCTGTTGGTCAATAATTGGATCGATCTCCTGAACCGGTGGCCGCGGATCTACCGGCGTGTGTTGTTACCGAACTGAACTCACTGTGGAATGAATCAATTAACGGAGCCGCTCTGCTGCCGGATCCTAAGTTGTCCCTGCCTTCCCTCTGGAACCCTCCTCGTCCCCATCAGATGCCGAGTTCCCAGAGCCCTGGTTAAACGCGGCCGGTCACGGTCAAGTCTGTGAAACCGACCCTATCAGAGACTGTGAGCGGGGTTAACTGTAGACAGGACCATTCCGCCTATTGAAACGGGCGGCTGATCGTTCCCTCCCCGCCCTTTACCCCGCCCGTCGCCTTATCTCCTCTCCCCTGAAGCAAGCAGGTCGGGCACAGTCGGACCGGGTCTAACATTGTTAAACCTGCAGCCGCGCACCGACTCCAACACGCCTGATCTCCAGCTGAAAGTGGAGCCGGGTGTTCAGCCCCGGAGACCGTGTTCAGTAATGCCCAGTGTCCGCTCCCCTTCTCTTTCCGCAGTGAATTTAGTGGCGATTGTGATCCTGTCCCGGGGAAAGTGCGGCCTCTCCACCTGCACCACTCGCTACCTGGTGGCCATGGCAGCGGCCGATCTACTCACCCTGATCACCGAGGTCATTTTGTATCAGATCCGATACCATTACTTTTATTGGAGTTCGCTGTCCATCACCCCTGTGTGTCGTGTTAACCTTGTACTGAGGTCTGCAGCTACAGACTGTTCTGTCTGGTTCACCGTCACTTTCACCTTTGATCGCTTTGTCGCCATTTGTTGCCAGAAGCTGAAAACAAAATATTGCACCGGGAAAACTGCGGCTGCGGTTCTCGCAACAGCCGGCGTTCTGCTGTGTCTGAAAAACGTTCCCCGCTACTTCACACAGGAACACTGGACAATCATCGACAATGTCCCGTGGTTCTGTGTCACGATGGACAGTTATTACACTGACCCCGGGTGGGTGGCATTTGACTGGATCGACACGGTTTTAACTCCGTTCCTCCCTTTCGCTGTGATCCTGCTGCTCAACGCTCTGACAGTCCGGCACATTTTAGTGGCCAGTCGGGTCCGTCAGGGGCTGAGGGGTGAGAGCAAGGGGGAGAAGCGCAGTGACCCAGAGATGGAGAGCAGGAGGAGGTCTGTGGTTTTACTCTTCACCATCTCCGGCAGCTTCATCCTCCTGTGGCTGACGGTGGTTGTAAACTTCGTCTATTATCAGATCACAGGGATTGGAGCTGATATGAATGATTCTCAATATATCTTTAAGTACGTCGGGTTTTTGCTGAGGAATCTCAGCTGCTGCACCAACACATTTATTTACGCGGTGACCCCAGTCCAAGTTCAGGGAGCAGGTGAAGAGCGCGGTGAAATATCCGCTCACCTCAGCGCTGCGGCTCATTAATAAACCCGCGCCCTGAGCGCATCCCAGAGGGCGGCCGCATTCTCTCCGCTCCGGGCTCCGGCTCCTCACATTCACCGCCGCATCTTCCAGCTGTCAGTCCCGGGCGGATGATCCCATCGCCGGCCCCGCTCCGGGACCCCCAGCCCCTCACATCCACCCAATCAATGACGCAGATTAAGCAGAAAAAATAACACCATTGCCTGTCATATATATTGATCATTTTTAATGACAGTCCCTGATCATTGAAGTGTTTATTTCAGTTTCTACCTCCTCATTCTCACCCTCCCGCCCTCCGCACTGGGGACCGGTCAGGGGTAGGGTGGGTGGGCCTCCGCCCCCCTCTCTCCCCCTCTCCCTCTCTCTTCCGTCTCTCTCTCTCTCCCTCTCTCTCTCTCTCTCTCTCTCTCTCTCTCTCTCTCTCTCTCTCTCTCTCTCTCTCTCTCTCTCTCTCTCTCTCTCTCTCTCTCTCTCTCTCTCCCCTTCCCCTCTCCCCCTCCCTTTCCCTCTCCCCCTCTCTCGCTCTCTACCCCGCTCTCTCTATCCCTCCCTCCCTCTCTCTCGCTCCCTCTCTCTCTCTCTCTCTCTCTCTCTCCCTCTCTCTCTCTCACCCACCCTCTCCCTCTCTCCCTCTCTTTCTTATCTCTCTCCCTCTCTCTCGTTCTCTCCCCCTCCCTCTTCCCTCTCTCTCTCTCTCCCTCCCCCTTTCTCCCCGTCTCTCCCCCTCCCTCCATCACTGTCTCACTCTCTCTCCCTCTCTCTCCCCCTCTCACTCTCCCCGCTCTCCCCTCCCTCTCTCTCTCTCACCCCTCTCACTTCCCCCCCGCTCTCTCCCCTCTCTCTCCCCCCCTCTCTCTCCCCCCCTCTCTCTCTCTCTCTCTCTCTCTCTCTCTCTCTCACACACACACACTCACACACACACTCACACACACATTCACACACACACTCTCACACACACACACTCACACACACACACACACTCACACACACACTCACACACACACACACACTGTCTCCCTCTCTCTCTGTCTCTCTGACTCCCTATATTTATTTAAGTTGCTACATATTCCAAAATGCAGATTGTATTAGATTAAGTTAAGAATCCTACATAAAGAAATATTTTGTGCTCCATGATCGATGGATGGATGGATGCTGACACTGC
>NW_027604064.1:0-6762 GCF_053455715.1 Rhinoraja longicauda
CAGGTGATGGGAAACCAGTTAAACCCATCACATCTCAACGAGAAACAGATTAACAGACCGTCTAGCCATCACCGGTACCCCCGGACATAACGCAGATCAAAGAGAAATCTCAAAACCTATCTTTGAAACAAAGAGATCCCGAGATCTGGCGGGAGATAGGACGGGTCAGGATTAGTATAACTGGCCACGACTTTTGGGTTTTAAAACTCATGCAAGTCAGAAGTCAGGCACGCAAGAAAGTTAGAGGAAGAACTTACCCAAGGAGGGAACGGCAGTCAGAAGTCAGAAGAAGAAGTCTCACGGCAGAAGTCAGAGGACGCAACAAACGGCACGGAGAACGGAGACTCACCGAGAAGAACGGAAGGAAGAAACTCACGGAACAAGCACGACCCTCACGGAAAACAGCGGAGAAGCAGCCCGAACAGCCAGTAACCCCAGTAATAGCCCCATGGTGAGCATGTACCCCGATCCTGCACACCCTGAACATAGTTTTAGTGTAGAGGGGAGGGTGGCTTGATTAACGTGGGTGTATAAGTAAATATGTGTTGGCCAATTTTGCGATGTGTCATACGTTCCCCATCTTACAGTCAGTATATGTCTTATAGAACTGTGCGTTTATAATTCAGAGTCAAAGTATTCATGTAATTCAGTATGTGTCTTATAGAACTGTGCGTTTATAATTCAGAGTCAAAGTATTCATGTAATTCAGTATATGTCTTATAAGAACTGTGTAAAAGCATTCATGTACCATAGTCCCAAGCGCTCAATAAAAGCCTTATTCCATTTAAACCCTGGTCTTCAAATCTGGTCTGGTTGAATTTTTCTGCACTATCAACGCTCCTGCATCTAAGTCCAGTGTCTAGAACCGTAGGGGGTGAGTGGGTCGAACCACTCACGGGGAACCAGTGTGCGCGGCCTGGTCGAGGGACCAGAGCAAGGCACGGGGACTTTAGGTCGGGCGAAAGCTCGGCGCAGAAACCCCTTACATAGGTAAAACATAGAAACATAGAAACATAGAGAATAGGTGCAGGAGTAGGCCATTCGGCCCTTCGAGCCAGCATCGCCATTCAATATGATCATGGCTGATCATCCAAAATCAGTACCCCGCTCCTGCTTTCTCCCCATATCCCTTATTCCATTAGCCCTATGAGCTAAATCTAACTCTCTATTGAAAACATCCAGTGAATTGGCCTCCACTGACTTCTGTGGCAGAGAATTGCACAGATTCACAAAACTTTCCTCCCTGGCATACTGATCATTGTTGTGCTCATTGTAAGACCTTAGATAAGGAATAATATTAAATTTAGGTGCCACTGTGTGAATACAGATCAGCGAACAACTCATTTTACACCGCATCCTATATGTAAGGAAAAGCAGACACAAACTGTTGATGTACTGAGGCTACTTAATATTAATGGTAATCTCATTCAGATCCTGTAACTGCCAATTAAATGGTTTGAAGGCAACATCGTGCAACTGCAATGTTTTTTTCTGCAAGCGTTCCCCATGCTTCATGCACAAGCACAAACCAAAAGCTGACGTACACCTCAATTGTTCAATAGTGGAAGAATTAAGTTTGCACTTGCTTTAGTTGCCTTGGAACATTAACCAGAAGGTCTGACCTGCTTGCTCAAAGTGGCAATCTTTTCGACCCTTAATATTAGTCTGACGTCAAACAAAATTCACCTCAACGGATTTCAAAGAATATTTGTCAGCTTCAAGAAAGATTAACTGCAAACTAATTAGAAGTATCAAGAAGATGAGAGCAATGATCAAATAGCACATCATATAACTGAGCCACTGGGTTGTATTTCCATTTACTGTAGATGCCTTAAATGAAGAATTCTCTTCAAAGCTAACTGTCAGTCTATACTTATGACTTTAGCAAACATGACAAGCAGATAAGAAATAGCATAGCAACTGTTGCTATTTTGGATTCTTTTACTTTGCAAATAATTATTTAATGGATGTGGTTTGTATATTCATTAACACGCAATAACATTTCCCATATCATTGTTCTCTCTTTTTTTAAAAATCACATTGGATAAGCAATATCAATGACATCTCAAGGATTTTCAGTCTAAAGTGCATTTTTAACTGGTGGCTCTCGTTTGATTTGTTAAATGTAACAATTTCAATCTATGCCTTTTGCTGCAGAGCCGAATTAAACAGATTTTTAGTATAACATCCCTGATCCAGACATCATTTTTTTTTACAGGTTGCCAAGCATATTTGAAATTAGTCAGCAACACCAGCAAGGCAGAGACCAAGGCCACAAAGCCTGAAATTTAGTGGATGTATGCTCACTGGGTTACCACAACAGTGGAGTGAAATGTAATTCTCCAGGTACATCAGATGTGGCGTAATTGGGTGCCTCCAGTATCTTTATGCACCATGCGGGCAAATAAAGTGATAAGTTCCCATCAGCTTCCCTTTATATTATTGCATCCTCTGTCAATACTCAGAGCATCAAATTCATTTGTTGTTATATAAACCGCACATATTCTCCAGATGTCCTTGACAGTGGCATCACAGGTAGATAGGATGATCAAGAAGGCTTTCAGCTCATTGGCCTCCATCAGTCAGAGTATTGAGTATAGAAATTGGGGAGGTCACATTACAATTGTACAAGATATTGGTGAGGCCACATCTAGAGGAGGGCCATCGGAGAGCGAACTGGGGATCTGGCCAGGGGGCCGCCAAGAACAAAGGGGGATATGGTGGGGTGGGGAGGGGGGCTGCTGCCATGTGCAGCGACAGGCAGAAGATAGGGAGGAAAGATAGGACTGTTCGGTGAACATTTGTAACTTTGCTGGCACCGGAAACATGGCGACACTTGTGTACTGTCTGGGTAAGGTCTGCTTTATGATTTTACCGGGTTCTATGCAAAACAAAGAATTTCACAGCACAATAGACAATAGACAATAGGTGCAGGAGGATGCCATTCGGCCCTTCGAGCCAGCACCGCCATTCAATGTGTTCATGGTTGATCATTCTCAATCAGTACCCTGTTCCTGCCTTCTCCGCATACCCCCTGACTCCGCTATCCTTAAGAGCTCTATCTAGCTCTCTCTTGAATGCATTCAGAGAATTGGCCTCCACTACCTTCTGAGGCAGAGAATAACACAGATTCACAACTCTCTGAATGAAAATGTTTTTCCTCATCTCAGTTCTAAATGGCCTACCCCTTATTCTTAAACTGTGGCCCCTTGTTCTGGACTCCCCCAACATTGGGAACATGTTTCCTGCCTCTAACGTGTCCAACCCCTTAATAATCTTATACGTTTCGATAAGATCTCCTCTCATCCTTCTAAATTCCAATGTATACAAGCCTAGTCGTTCCAGTCTTTCAAAATATGATAGTCCCGCCATTCCGGGAATTAACCTAGTAAACCTATGCTGCACGCCCTCGATAGCGAGAATATCCTTCCTCAAATTTGGAGACCAAAACTGCACACAGTACTCCAGGTGTGGTCTCACTAGGGCCCTGTACGACTGCAGAAGGACCTCTTTGCTCCTATTTTCAACTCCTCTTGTTATGAAGGCCAACATTCCATTGGCTTTCTTCACTGCCTGCTGTACCTGCATGCTTCCTTTCAGTGACTGATGCACTAGGACACCCAGATCTCATTGTACGTCCCCTGTTCCTAACTTAACACCATTCAGATAATACTTTGCCTTCCTATTCTTACCATCAAAGTGGATTACCTCACACTTATCCACATTAAACTGCATCTGCCATGCATCCGCCCACTCACACAACCTGTCCAAGTCACCCTGCAACCTCATAGCATCTTCCTCACTGTTCACACTACCACCCAGCTTTGTATCATCTGCAAATTTGCTAGTGGTACTTTTAATCCCTTCATCCAAGTCATTAATGTATATTGTAAATAGCTGCGGTCCCAGCACCGAGCCTTGCGGTACCCCACTAGTTACTGCCTGCCATTCTGAAAGAGACCCATTTATCCCCACTCTTTGCTTTCTGTCTGTCAACTAATTTTCTATCCATGTCAGTACCCTACCTCCAATACCATGTGCTCTAATTTTGCCCACTATTCTCCTATGTGGAACCTTGCCAAAGGCTTTCTGAAAGTCAAGGTACACCACATCCACCGGCTCTCCTCTATCAATTTTCCTGGTTACATCCTCAAAGAATTCCAGAAGATTAATTAAGCATGATTTCCCCTTCGTAAATCCATGCTGACTCGGAACAATCCTGTTACTACTATCCAAATGCTCCGCAATTTCGTCTTTTATAATTGACTCCAGCATCTTCCCCACCACTGATGTCAGACTAACTGGTCTATAATTTCCCGTTTTCTCTCTCCCTCCTTTCTTAAAAAGTGGGACAACATTAGCTACCCTCCAATCCACAGGAACTGATCCTG
The DNA here is from genome assembly GCF_053455715.1 of Rhinoraja longicauda. Classification (NCBI taxonomy): domain Eukaryota; kingdom Metazoa; phylum Chordata; class Chondrichthyes; order Rajiformes; family Arhynchobatidae; genus Rhinoraja; species Rhinoraja longicauda. Next base: position 4,392 of record NW_027604064.1, read on the forward strand.
AATCAATAAAACATTGGAAAATGATCACCAATGCGTCCACAATTTCTTGCGCCACCTCCTTAAGTACTCTGGGATGCAGACCATCAAGCCCTGGGGATTTATCAGCTTTCAGTCCCATCAGTCTACCCAACACCATTTCCTGCCTAATGTGGATTTCCTTCAGTTCCTCCGTCACCCTAGGATCTCTGCCCACTAGAACATCTGGGAGATTGCTTGTATCTTCCTTATTGAAGAAAGATCCAAAGTACCAGTTCAACTCGTCTGCCATTTCCTTGTTTCCCATAATAAATTCCCCCGCTTCTGTCTTCAAGGGACCCACATTTGCCGTGACTATTTTTTTCCTCTTTACATACCTAAAAAAGCTTTTACTATCCTCCTTTATATTATTGGCTAGTACCTCATCTTTTCTCCCCATACATATTGCCTTCTTAGTCATCTTCTGTTGCTCTTTAAAAGAGTTCCAATCCTCTGGCTTCCCACTCTTCTTTGCTTTGTTGTACTTCTGCTTTTTTATTTTTATGCTGTCCTTGACTTCCCTTGTCAGCCACGGGTGTCTCTTACTCCCCTTGGAATCTTTCCTCCTCTTTGGGATAAATTTATCCTGCAACTTCTGCATTATTCCCAGGAATACCTGCCATTGCTGTTCTACAGTCTTCCCTGCGAGGACCTCCTTCCAGTCAATTCTGGCCAGCTCCTGCCTCATGCCTCTGTAATCCCCTTTGCCATACTGTAATACTGACACTTCAGATTTTCCCTTCTCCCTCTCAATTTGTAGAGTAAAACTTATCATATTGTGATCACTGCATCCTAATGGCTCTTTTACCTCGAGTCCCCTTATCAGATCAGGTTCATTACACAACACTAAATCCAGAATTGCCTTCTCCCTAGTAGGCTCCAGTACAAGCTGTTCTAAGAATCCATCTCAGAGACACTCCACAAACTCTCTTTCCTGGGGTCCATTACCAACCTGATTTTCCCAGTCTACCTGCATGTTGAAATCTCCCATAACCACCGTTGCATTACATTTGCGACATACCAATTTTAGCTCCTCATTCAACTTGCACCCGATGTCGAGGCTATTGTTTGGGGGCCTGTAGTTAACTCCCATTAGGGTCTTTTTACCCTTACAATTCCTCATTTCTACCCATACTGATTCTACATCTCCTGATTTTATGTCACCCCTTGCAAGGGAGTGAATATCATTCCTCACCAACAGAGTGACCCCACCCCCTCTGCCCACCTGTCTGTCTTTTCTACGTGTTGTGTACCCGTGAATATTCAGTTCCCAGCCCTGGTCCTCTTGTAGCCATGTCTCAGTGATGCATCTAGGCACATCTGTCAATAAAGTATCATTGAATCACTGAGAATATTGTGTTCAGTTTTGGTCACCCTGTTCTAGGAAAGATGTTGTAAAGTTGGAAAGGGTACGGAAAAGATTTATGAGGATGTTGCCAGGACTCGAAGGCCTGAGTAGGGAGAGGTTGAACAGGCTAGGACTTTATTCGGAGTGCAGGAGGATGAGGGATGATCTTATAGAGGTGTATAAGATCATGAGAGGAATAAATCAGGTCAATGCACAGTTTTTGACCCTGAGCAGGGGAACCAAGAACTACAGGACATAGGTTTAAGGTGAGGGGAAATTTAATAGGAACCTGAGGGGTAACCTTTTTACACTACGAGTGGTGGGTATTTGGAACGAGCTGCCGGAGGAGGTAGTTGAGGCAGGTACTGTTGCAATGTTTAAAAAACATTTGGACATGTACATGGATAGGATAGATTTAGAGGGGTACGGGCATAATGTTGGCAGTTGGGACTAGTGTAGATGGGGCAAATTGGTTGGCATGGGTATGTTGGACTAAACGGCCTATTTACACACTGTATGACTCTATGACTCTCTCTATGACACTCTGTCCAAATCGTTTGCTCGTCTACACGTATGGTGTGGCAAATGTCTCGTTTTGAAGATACATGGCATTTTGGAGATTTGATTACATGCTCTCGTCCCACCTTCTAACAAACATGGATTCTGCAGTTTTGTGAATTTCTGCTTCTCGTTTTGCCACTGACCGTAATTTCTGTGCGTTGGAATGAATCCAACCAAGCAGAATTCCTGCCTGCGCTTAGGGCAAGATCAAACAAACCTCTAAAAAAAAGCGGCACATGACATTTTCACATGGCATTTTTCAAAGTAACTCAAAGAGAATCAAAACAAAATGACTAAGAAATGTTACCTAAAGTTAATTAGGTTTACACATTTGTTAAAATAGCCAACAAATAAAATGGCACATTCATCCTTAACCAATTCATGTTTGTAAATCAAAATAAAAGAGGAACAATCAGTGAAAATTTCAAGATGCAACCTTGTGCATGG
>NW_027604065.1:0-6750 GCF_053455715.1 Rhinoraja longicauda
ACTTTCACTCTCCCCCACCTCCGCTCCTCTCCTCCCCCCACCCTCACCTCCACCCACTCGCCCCACCCCCATTCTCACTGTTCCCCTCCCCCACTCTCCCCCCACCCCCACTCTCTACCCCCCACTCTCTTACCCCCACCACCACCCCCATTCTCTTCCCACCAACACCACCCCCCTTCCCCCCACACCCTTCTCTCCTCCCCCTTTCACTCACTGTCCCCTCCCCCACTCTTCCCTGACCGTCACTGTCCCCCACCCTCTTCCCCCACCACCACCCACCCCCACTGTCCCTCTCCCCAGTCCCACTCCCTCCGACCCCCACTCTCTGCTCCTCCCACACTCCCCCTCCCTCCATTTTCCCCTCCCCCCACACTCCCTCTCCCCGCCAATCTATCCTCCACTCCCCCCACCCGTCTCCTCCCCAGCCCCACTCTCACTCTCCCCATCCCCCCTCTCTCCTCCACACCTTCACACCCGTTCCTCGTAGGGTTTCCATTGCGACCTGGGGAAATCACGTTTTTCCTTTAAAATAAATTGTCTATTAAAAAAAAAACTCAATTGGGGGGGGGTGAGGAGGGGGGAATGGTGGGGTAGGGAAGGGGTGGGTGAGGGGGGGATGGGGGAGGGGAAAGGGGAGAGGGAGCCACTGACACCGTCCTGCCATCTTCTTTCTCCTTCACTGTGTGCCGTGCCCCTCCAGGGGAGGGGGAGCGCAATTAAAGGTGGTACAGGGAAGGAGAGAGGGTGTGACCGAGGAGCCTTGCACGCAAAGCCTCTCCTGTATTGGTGTAGCAGCCTCAACCCCCTACTCAATCCTCCTTATCCCCCCCCCCCCTCCCTACCCCCAACACTCCCATCTTCCTGGCCCCCACTGTTCCCTTCTCCCCCACCACCACCCCCTACCCTCACCACTCCTGCGGTTCCCTTCCCCCCACCCCTCCTACCCCACCCCCACTCTTCCGTCCTACCCACCCACCCAGCCCTCCTTCCCAGTCTCCCTCCCTCCCACCCCCACTAGCACTCTCCTCCACCCCCCCCATTCCCCACACCCACCTTTCCATCACTCTCACCTCCCCCCACTCTCTCCTTCCCCAGCCCCACTCTCTCCCCAGCCACCCTTTCCACCACTCTCTCCTCCCCCCACCCCCCTTTCCCCCACATTCTCTCTTCCCCCAGCCCCAATCTCCCCCAGCCCCATTCTCGCCCACCCCCTCTCTCATCCACCACGCCTCCCCCCTCCCACCCCTACCCTCCCATCCACCCACCCCACCCGCATTCTCACTGTCCCCTCCCCTCACTGTCCCCTCCCCCCCACTCTCCCCTCCCCCCACTCCCATCTTCCCCAACCCCTCTCCCCTGCCCCTTCCCCCCACTCTCTTCCCCACCACCACTCCCTTTCCCCCACACCCCGTCTCCTCCCTCCACCCTCCCCTTTCACTCACTGCCCCCTTCCCCCCACCCACCCACCCACATTCCCCACTTTACCCTCCCACCCCCATTCTCTCTTCCCCTCACCACCACCCCCCTCCCCATCCCACTCTCCCTCCCACCCCCACTCTCTGCTCCTCCCAACCTCCCCCACCCCCCTCTTCCCTGACCCCCACTGTCCCCTTACCACCACCCCCCTCCCCTGCTGTCCCCTCCCCCCCCACCCCTCCTCCTCCTCCTCACCCGCACTCTGCCCACCTCCCCAGTCACAGGCTCCCTCCCACCCCCCACTCGCACTCTCCCACGCCCCTCTTTCCCCACTACCCCCCTTTCCCCCCACTCCCTCATTTTCTTCTCTCCTCCCCAACCGCACTCTCCCCCACCCCCTCTTTCCCCACCACCCCCCTTTCCACCACTCTCTCCTCCCCCAGCCCGACTCTCCCCCACCCCTCTCCTCCCCCCACCCGCACCCCCTCCACTCCACCCACTCGCCCACCCCATTCTCACTGTCCCCTCCCCTCCCACTCTCCCCTCTTCCCCCACCCCCACCGTCACCCTTCCCCCCACCCCCTCTCTTCCCACCACCACCACACCCCTCTCTCCTCCCCTTTAACTCTCACGGTCCCCTTCCCCCCACCCACCTTCTCCCCCTTTCCCTCCCCCACACGTCCCTGGCCCCAATGTCCCCCTTCCTCCCCACCCCCACTCTCTCTTGCCCCCACCACCACCCCCAGTCTCCCCGCTTCCCTGACACCACTGTTCCCCTTTCCCCACACCCTCTTCCCTCAACCCACCCCGCTGACCCCCTCCCAGTCCCACTCTCCCCCTCCCCAGTCCCACTCTCCCCCTCGCCCCACTCTCTCCTCCCCCCCCCTCCACCATTCCCTCCGCACGTCCACTCCCCTCCGTGGAGCCGTTGGCGGCGAAAGACACTTACCGAACGTGCAGGAGGAGGAGGGAGCTCCGGACTGACTACTCGAGTCGGGCGGCGGAGGTCGGACTACTAGAGGCGGCCAACGCAGGTGGAACTACTCGAGGCGGGCCGGCGGGTCTGGGAGAGTGGGGAGAAACGAGGGAGAAAAGGGCGGCGGGAGGCGCGCACAAGATGGCGGACCGTGAGGAGGCCGCCATCTATCTGAAGTGGCGGCGGCAGTTGGCGGCGTCATCAAGCAACAGCTGCAGCAGCAGCGCGCGGTGGGCTGTCGGCGGACGACAGTTGGTGGAGAGCGCGTCATCAACCAACAGCTGCAGCAGCAGCGCGCGGTGGGCTGTCGGCGACGGCAGTCGGTGGAGACGCGTCATCAACCAACAGCTGCAAGCAGCAGCGCGCGGTGGGGCTGTCGGCGACGGCAGTTGGTGGGGGACGCGTCATCAACCAACAGCAGCAGCGCGCGGCGGGCTGTCGGCGACGGCAGTTGGTGGAGAGCGCGTCATCAACCACCAACAGCAGCAGCAGCGCGCGGCGGGCTGTCGGCGACGGCAGTTGGTGGAGAGCGCGTCGGGCGGGAAGTCGGAGCCAAACACGGCACTACTCCAGGTAGGGACTCGGCCCAATCGAGATCGCAAACCGGGAGGTCGGAGCCAATATCCGCCGTGGTGAGCAGACCAACGGAACCAAGGGAGGGGATGGAGAGGGGGAGGGGATGGAGAGGGGGAGGGGATGGAGAGGGGGAGGGGATGGAGAGGGGGAGGGGATGGAGAGGGGGAGGGGATGGAGAGGGGGAGGGATGGAGAGGGGGAGGGGATGGAGGGGAGGAGGGGAGCTCTCGTCACCCCGCATTGACAGGCACTGTCGTCAGTCGGGCGGGTGCCGCACCCCCCACCCCCCCCCGCCCCGAGTGCCGCATCCCCCCCCACCCACGCCCCGAGCGGAAGAGGCAACGGCGACTACATCTCCCGGCGTTCAGCGCTGCCCGACCTGAGTTATGTCAGATGCGGGGACGGGCGACGGTGCACGGGGGGAGCGGATTAGTTAAAGTAAAGGTCCGGGGGGGGGGCATTAGTTAATGGACGGCGGGGGGTGGGGTAACGTTGCTGGGCCCGGGTGGGAGGGGGGACTAGAGGACGCCGCGGCGTGGGTTGAAGGGACGGAAGGGAAGGATGAGTGGACAACAGTCCGACCATCTCCCTCCTGCTTGGGAGTGTCCCCAGGGTGTGGGAGTGTGAGGGCGGTGATTGCGGGCGGGCGGCTCCGCTAATGGCGTCCATCTTGTTGGTGCGAGTGAGGGGAGGCCGTGCGTGGCTCTCTGGTGACGTCAGACGCACAGAACGTTAAAACCTCACACTTATCTGGAAGAAACACCATTTGCTATTTCTCAGCCCACTTTCCAATTTGAAAAGTTCCTGCTTTAATTCTTGCTAAACATTTTTACAGTCTGTGATACCATCTACTTTAGTGTCAACTGCAAACTTAAAAATTAGTATTTGTACAATCTTATGCAACTCATTGATATGAATGACAAACAACATTGAGCCCAGCATAGATCTAATCTGTCTTCGAACTATTCATTCCAGATAACATCCTGGTGAATCTGTTCCACACTGTCTCTGGCAATAGGACATTATTTCTATAATATGGTGACCAGAACTACACAAAAGGGCCTCGCAGATATTTGAAGGACAACTGAGGAGGCCGTTGCACGTGGAGGGGCAGTTAAATCTTGATTTTTCTTTATTTTCATGTTCAGCTGCAATGCAGGTTTGTTCAGAATCAGACGCAGATTGGAAGTGAAACCATCAGTGAGTTCAGGGATGTCAGTCCCGGTGAGCTGGAACCGAGACAAAAAGGTGAAATAACTATAGAGCAGAGGGATCTAGCACGACAGGTACACAGTGCATTGAAAGTAGCGTCACAGGTAAATAGTTTGGTCAAAAAGGCCTTTGGTACATCGGCCTTCATCGGTGAGAGCATTGAGTTTTGAGGTTGGGAGGTCATGTTGCAGTTGTATAAGACGTTGGTGAGGCTGCACTTAGAGTATTGTGCTCAGTGTTGGGCAGCATAGTATTGGAAAAATTGTGTCAACTGGAAAGGGTGTTGAGAAGATTCACGAGGATGTTGCCAGGACTGGAGAGCCTGATCTACAGACACAGATTCAGCAGCAGGCTAGTACTTTATTCCTTGGTGCACATGACTATCTGGGATGATCTTTTAGAGGTGGCAGACACCTGGCAGACGCACAGAGTAGGGGAAGCAAGAACCAGGGGACAGAGTTTTCAGAAGGGGGGGGGATTTAATCGGAACCTGAGGGGTACTTTTTCACACAAAGTGTGGTGGGTGTATGGAACGAGTTGCCTGAGGAGGTTTTTCAGGCCAGTACTCATAGTCATAGAGTCATAGAGTGATACGTTGTGGAAACAGGCCCTTCGACCCAACTTGCCCATACCATCCAACATGCCCCTGCTCCCACCTGCCTGCGTTTCATCCATATCCCTCCAAACCAGTCCGATTCATGTACCGGTCTAACAATTTCTTAAATGTTGGGATTGTCCCTCCCTCAACTACCTCCTCTGGCAGCTTGTTGCATACATCCACCCTTTTTGTGAAAAAGTTACCCGAACGATCTTTTCCTATTCACCTTGAAAGTATGTCCTCTGGAGCTCGATTCTCCAACTCAGGGCAAGAGACTCTGTGCATCTACCCGTTCAATTCCACTCATGATCAAATATACATAAATAAGATCACCCCTCTTCCTCTTGCGCTCCAAGGAATAGAGTCCCAGCCGACTCAACCTCTCCCTACAGGTCAGACCCTGGCACCATCCTCGTAAAATGTACCGGTAAAGTTTCCAGTTTGGCAACATTTTTCCGAAAACAAGATACCCAGAACTGAACATAACACTCCAAATGCGGCCTCACGAAGGTCTTATATTACTGCAACATGACCTCCCAACATCCACACTCAATACTCTGGCTGATAAAGGCTAATGTTCCAAAAGCCTTTTTGACCACCAGATCTACCCGTGACTCCGCCTTCAAGGAAATCTGCACCTGCACTCCTAGATCGCTCTTCTCTACAACACCACCCAGAACCCTACCATTCACTATGTCGGTCCTGCCCATGTTAGATTTCCCAAAAAGCAATACCTTACGCTTCACTTATATACGGGCCCCAATGAATTTGCCCCTTAAAAGAGCTGACAGGTGTTAAACACCTGTCGACGTTTAATTCCTCTGCATCTTTGAGCAACGTGGCCACCTGTCGATGTTTAATTCCTCTGACTTCAAGGCTAGAGTTTAGTGGGAACTAAATATCCAAACGAATGTCAGGCGGGTTAAAAGCAGTTTATATGACTTCCGGTGGCGTTATGGACTGAGCAAGTCGCACGTCAACTAGCTCCGTGAACATTTCGATCTAAGAAGAGAGGAACGGGACGGGCCCGTTGCAACTTACCGGCAATTTTCAACGAAGGGTGGGTGACGTCATCAGATCGCGACTTTTAATAGTAAATGTCGACAAGTCGCACCCCCCGTTAAAAATCGTTAAAAAAGGAACGGGTAGAACAAGACCCGTGGAAGAAGAAGAACCAAGACAGATGGAAGCCTCTGCTACAGCTCAAACCTCAGCGTCGACTCAGGAAGAAATTGCAAAACGAACCCGGAATCCACAGCCTAAAAAAATTGGTTTGGAAGAATTTCGCAGCGTTGTTGGTGAGGAGCTTTCAGGTATGAAGTCTCAAGTGGCAAATATGACAGTTGAATTACAAGAGATGAAAGCTGAATTAGTATCACTTAAAGGAATGAAGGGGGAAATACTATCTACTATTAAGGATCAGTTGGCTAAATCAAAGGCTGAAATGTGTGTAATTATGAATGAACACATGGAGGAAGTAACCTCCAAGTTACAAAAGTTGGACTCTGATTTTTCCGGTAAGCTGAACCACATCACGGCGTCAATAGAACAACATGATGAGGCTATAGGTGAGTTGGAAACTTTAGCCGAGACGAGTGCTGAAACTACAAAAGTAGTACTGTCGGAGACTCAGCGTTTTTCTGATTTATTGATGAGATTAACTGAAAAATGTACTGACCTAGAGGGTCATTCAAAACGACAAAATTTAAGAATCCTTGGAGTTAAAGAAGGCAAAGAAAAAGATAAAAACCTTCGTGATTTTACTGCTGAGTTATTACAAGAAGTTTTGAAAATGGATTCAAAGCCCTTGTTGGATCGAGCCCATAGAGCACTGAGAGCACGGCCAGGTGCTAATGCGTCTCCAAGGCATTTGATTCTGAGGGTGCATAATGCTCACGTTTTAGAAGATATGCTGTCAAGAATTGCTAGTAACAGAGCTTTATCATTCCAAGGCGATGAGATTCGCATCTTCA
>NW_027604066.1:0-6705 GCF_053455715.1 Rhinoraja longicauda
GGCAGCAATGATCACGTACAAGACTTTCTCCACGGCGTAATATTCCCAAATATGTTGTGCCATATTCTCTGCCCAGCGACGTGTCCCTGTGAGCTACCGGTAATCTCTCGGAATGAAATGCCGGGGCAGAACATTCCCGGAGATTTTATGTCATTTTCCGTATCCACCGGGACAGTGAAGTTTCAAAAGAGTTTAAAAAAATAGAGATTTTGAAATGATTCGCAAACAGATGACATCAGTCAAGTGAAATCCCTGCTGAGACAGGTCGTAATTTATTCAGGGAATTGATTGAGAAACTCAAAAGACTGGGAATTGTGGCGATACTGAGGGATGGAAATTGGGAGCGGCATTGCTCCAGCAAAGGGGATATTGTTTCAAACTCCATCAGGTCCAACTCTCCGCCTCATGTTGTTTATCAGATTTCCTTCAATCCGCTTCACTCACTAAGGCAATCCCAAATTCCAGGGACCCTATCAGGGCTTCTGGTACCCAGTTTGAAGGTGGACTGGGCGACATTTTTTCCACAGGTTGAGGAATTAGATCAACAGATGGTCTCGGACTAAAGTGGCCCCTCCACTCTGCTTCACCACTCAATATGATCGCGGCTTAACTGATTGCAACCTCACCCCCACACTCCCGGCGAGGCTGGTAACCATTCACTCCTTGCTTGCCTGCAGTGGGTCTGATTTTGCGCCGGGACAATAACATTCTCTGCCTTCGTCACCTCTGAGCAGGAACGACCCAAATATTCACGACACTCAGAGAACAGAAACATTGTGGCTTCAGAATTGTCCGAAACCCAAATAAAACAGCGAATGATGCGGTACATCTCCCTCCTCCCTTTCTCTCTCCCTCCATCCTTACTGCTGTCCTCTTTTTGAACTGTGACACTCTCTGCTACCCTCTCTATTCTCTCTCTCTGCGCCTCTGTCTCTGTCAACCTTTCACCCCTTACCCCTCCCTCCCCTCCCACTCTCACTGCATCTCTCCCTCAGTTTCTCTCTATCTATCTCACCCATCCTTCGCTCCCTTTTGCCAACCAAGTCGCTCTGAACTCCTCACTCTCCTCATCTTCCCACTCTCCCGTTGATAGTTCACTCTCCCTCCACTTTCATCGTCTCCGCTATCTCTCCCTTTCATCATTGTACTCCCTATCTGTCTCTCCACTTCCCCCATCTCACCTCCTGCTCACCTCCATAGAAAGTCTCACCTCCTGCCCTCACTTCTCTCTCCAACGCCTTTCTTGGGAAGTGCGGTTAAAACGGTTAGACACCATGGGATGTAACAGCTGTCCCTATACCCTTCCCTCAAACTCCAGCAGCCCTTCCAGGTGAGACAGATGTTCACCTGCACCTCCTCTAATCTCATCTACAGCATGCGATGCGCCAGACATAGCATTTTTAACATCGGCGTGGTCAAGTGAAGACTCGGCGACGGTTTCTCTGAACACTTACGCTGGGGCCTGCCGGATCTGCCAGTTGCTAACCATTGTAACTCACCTTCCCACACTGATCTTTCTGCCCTGGGCCTCCTCCATTGCCAGAGTGAGGCTACATGCAAACAGAAAGAACGACACTTCATATTCCGCTTTGGTACTTTACATCCTAATGGTATGGATATTGAATTATCCAATGTTAGGTAACTAACGTGCAAATTCCCGTTTCCCCTCACTCTTCCTCGTGCCTGAGTCGGAATCGCACGTATTTATTCCCTCTACCTCCCCCTCCACCGATATTTCCTCTTCTCTCTTTATAATTCCATCCTATTCAATCCTTATCTCAAACCTTTTGTCTTTTAATCTCTCGTCTCAACCACCTGCTTGTGAAAACGCTCTTCACCTGCATCCGCTCATCATTCAACTAGCTTTGTACCCCTTCCAGCTGTTACAGCCTTCACCCCTTCGCACCACAATCAGTCTGAAGAAGGGTCCCGAACGGAAAAGTCACCTATCCATGTTCTTAGAAGGCCTAGCTAGTTCGCATGTATAATAATATTAATAATAATACATTTTATTTGTCATATGTAGGTTGGCACAGGGTCAACGGTACAATGAAATGTATTTGACAAGACAACGGGTCACCTCAGCAGTAATATTCCAAGGATAAATAAGTTTAAAAAAATTACATTAGTAAGGTAAAAAGACAATATTAAAAATAATCAACATATATGGATTGAAATGTGTTTATGAGTTCAGAAGCCTGATGGCCTGATGGTAGAAACTGTTCTTAAGTCTGGTGGTACGCGGAGCCATACTCCTGTATCGTCTACCTGACGGTAACAAGGAGAACAGCCTGCGTGCTGGGTGGCTGTGGTCCTTGATGATGCTGCGTGCCTTCCGCAGGCACCGCCGGTAGAAAATGTCCTGAATGGCCGGGAGGCAGTTGCCAGTGATGTGCTGTGCCGACTTCACCACTCTCTGTAGTGATTTGTGGCAGTGGGCAGAACAGTTCCCATATCAGACTGTAATGCAGCCCGTCAGCAGGCTCTCGATGGTGCATCTGTAGACGTTTGTGAGGATGCTGGCGTTCATGCCAAACTTCCTCAGACTTCTCAGGGAAAAGAGCCGCTGGCTCTGCCTTCTTTGTTATTGTGTCCGTGTGCAGTGTCCAGGAAAGTTCCTCAGTGATGTGTACACCGAGGAACTTAAAGGGTCACTTTCAACCTCAGCATCACCGATGTGGATGGGGAGGTGTCCCCCCCCCCCCCCCCCCCCGCTGTCTCCTGTAGTCCACAATCATCTCTTTCGTTTTGCTGACATTGAGAGAGAGGTTATTTTCCTGACACCAGCTGTTTAGTGCCATTACCTCCTCTCTGTAGGCTGTCTCATTGTTGTCTGTGATGACGCCCAAAATGGTCGTGTCGTCAGCAAACTTTGGGATGCTGTTTGAGCTGTGCTTAGCAGTACAGTCGTACTGTGTTGAGGATCAGTGAGGAAGCGGTGTGACTGCCAATTCTCAGCACCTGGGCCTGCCCGTCAGGAAATCGAATATCCATCCGCAGATGGAGGTCTCCAGTCCAAGGAGCTTGGGGACGAGTTTTGAGGGAATAATAGTGTTGAATGCCGAGCTGTAGTCAATAAAGAGCATTCTCACATATGTATTTCCTTTGTCCAGGTTGCTGAGCGCAGTATCTATTGCCATGGCGATGGCATCGTCCGTGGGCCTGTTTGGTCTATATGCAAACTGAAGAGGGTCCAATGTGTCAGGGAGAGAGGAGCAGATGTGAGTTTTGACTAGTCGCTCGAAGCACTTCACGATGACTGATGTCAGTGCCACAGGACGGTAGTCATTTAAACAGGAGGTTACTGGTTTCTTTGGAACAGGAACGATGATGGATGCTTTGAAGGAGGTGGTGACCACAGACTGACTCAGAGAGAGATTGAAGATGTTGGTGAACACCTCTGCCAGTTGATCAGTACACGCTCTCGAATACCATCCGGCCCTGGAGCTTTGCGGTCGTTGACATTTTTGAAGGACCCCCTCACGTCTGCCGTTTGTAAGGACCCCTACAACTCTCACAAACTTCTACAGATGCACCATAGAAAGCAATTTATCAGGATGCATCACAGCTTGGTTTGTGAACAGCTCCATAGAGGAACGCCAGACCATCATACAAACCAACCTCCCTTCTATTGACTCAATTTATAAATCACGCTGCCTCGTCAATGCCAGCAGCATAATCAAGGATGAGTCGCGCCCTGGCCACTCCTGCTTCTCATCTTTCCCATCAGGCAAAAGGTACAGAAGTGTGAAAATTTACGCCTCCAGGTTCATGGACAGTTTCTTCCCAGCTGGTATCATACAACTGAATCATAGTACCACAACCAGAGAGCAGTGCTGAACTACTGCCTACCTCTTTGATGACACTGGGACTATTCTTGATCGGACTTTGCTTATCCCCTTATCATCTATACACTATAAATAGCTCGATTGCTATTGTCTTGCCGCTGACTGGTCAGGTCGTACCCAAAGCTTTTGACTGTACCTCGGTACACGTGACAAAAATCTAAACTAAACTAATAAACTAAACTAAACTTCTCCAGAGATGCACCCTGAATCGCATTGGTTATTGTTCGTGTGCGACAGTGTGTGTGTGTGAGTCCATGCATAGGTGTGTTCGCACGCGTATGCGATCGTGAACGTTTGAAATTGTGCAAATGATTTGGTGTGTGTGTGTGTGTGTGTGTGTGTGTGTGTGTGTGTGTGTGTGTGTGTGTGTGTGTGTGTGTGTGTGTGTGTGTGTAAGTGTATGCGTTTGCGGGAATTTCAATGACTCAATTATACTTCCGTATCACATGTTCCCAGGTAGAGTGAAATGCTTTATTTTGTGGACAACCGTAGCAGACCTCATCTGGACAACACACAAGAGTAGCCACATTTTGGCGCCGACAAAGTTACGAACGCTGGCCGAATAGTTCTATTTCCTTGCCTGCAGCCACACCGCGGTTTCCCCTTCGTTCTCGGCGTCCTTCCTCGCTCTCTGCGGATGCTCGCGGATCCCACTTCGCTCCCGAGGCGCAGCTCCCATCGCTCCCATCGAGTCGGTAGAAGGGCTTGGCCCCGCTCACCGCGATCACTGCGCTCCTCGCCGCGAACACCCCAGGATCCTTCTGAATCCCAAAAAGTGCAAGTGTGCATGCGGGTGTGCGTGCGTGACTGTGGCAGAGTTTGTAAGTGTGCCTGTATTTGTGTCTGCAAGAGTACGTGAGCGTATATGTGAGTGTGTGCGCGTTAGTAAGTGTGGGTGCAAGTGCGATTAAATGCATCAATGTCTCTGAGTGGGAGCGTGCATGTGGGTTTGTCAGTGATAGTGTTTCTGTGTGTGAGTGTGTGTGTGTGTGGCTGTTTCACAATAGACAATAGACAATAGGTGCAGGAGGCCATTCGGCTCTTCGAGCCAGCACCGCCATTCAATGTGATCATGGCTGATCATTCTCAATCAGTACCCCGTTCCTGCCTTCTCCCCATACTCCGTGATCTGCCCATCCGAGTCCTTCACTGTTTTCCGGGCGGACAGAACGGAAGAATCGGGAAATCCAAGGGCGGAGGAGTCTGCTTCTTGACCAATAATAATTGGTGCAATCCTGGAAATATTAAGACGCTTTCTCGTTCCTGCTCGCCGGACCTGGAACATCTAACCATCTCATGCCGACCATTCTACCTACCCCGGGAGTTCAGCTCGGTGATCATCACAGCCGTCTATATCCCACCGCATGCGGACACCGACGTGGCACTGTCGACCCTACACGATGTGTTGTGTCGACACCAAAACAAGAACCCTGATGCGGCTGTGCTGGTGGCTGGAGATTTCAATAGGGGAAATCTCAAAAAGGTCATGCCCAACTTCTACCAACACATCACGTGTGTCACCAGGGGGAAAAGATCTTTGGACCACTGCTACACGCCGTTCAGGAAAGGCTACAAGGCCGTTTCTCTCCCTCCTTTTGGAAAATCTGCCCATGCTGCCATTTTCCTGCTGCCGGAGTATAAACAATGGATAGTACAGGAAGCGAAAGTGACGAGGGACGTAAAGCGGTGGGCTGACCATTCAGAGGCCATGCTGCAAGATGCACTGGGCGATGTCGACTGGAATATGTTCCAAGCAAGTTCCAGAGACGTTAGTGAGTTTGCGGAAGCGGTTGCGGACTTCATTGCCACAATAGCCGATACCATCATCCCCACGTTAAGGGTCGGTATCTTCCCTAACCAAAAACCCTGGGTGGACAGTTTTAATCGCGTGGCCTTGAATGCTCGCACCGCTGCTTACAACTCTGGCCTGGCATCCGGCAACATAGACGACTACAAGGGAGAGTCCTACCGACTGCGATTGGCAGTGAAGAATGCAAAAAGGAGATACAGGGACAAGATGGAGTCACAGATGGAGCAGCAGGACACCAGGCGCCTTTGGCAGGGGCTACGGACTATAACTAGCTACCGGTCCAGCACCCCCTCCACCGTAAGTGCCGGCTCCTCCTTAGCTGATGTCCTGAACTCTTTTTATGCACGGTTTGAGACGGGTAACACCACCAGCTCGCCGTCTACAAACAGCACCGAGGGGGCGCTGGCGAGCGAGGCTGGAGGGGGATCCACCGCCGGGGATGTGCACACATTCTCGGTGTCCGAGCATGAGGTGAGGTGGGTTCTGACGCGTGTGAACACGAGGAAAGCTGGAGGCCCAGATGGTATATCTGGGCGAGTGCTAAAGTCTTGTGCCACTCAGCTTGCTCCAGTGCTCACCACAATATTCAACCTCTCCTTGGCCAAGTCCGTGGTCCCTGCATGCTTCAAAAGATCCATCATTGTACCGGTGCCAAAGAATGCCTCTCCAGCGTGTTTAAATGACTACCGACCGGTGGCCCTCACCTCGTTTGTCATGAAATGCTTTGAGAGGCTAGTCAAGAAGCACATCTGCGCCCTCCTTCCTCGCAACATGGACCCACTGCAGTTCGCATACCGTCCGAACAGGTCCACGGATGATGCGGTCTCCCAGGTTCTACACACCGCTCTCTCTCATCTGGACAGCCAGGGGGGCTATGTGAGGATGCTGTTCATTGACTTTAGTTCAGCATTCAACACAATAGTCCCCAGCAGACCGGTTGAGAAGCTGCTGGAACTGGGGCTTAGCACCCCTCTGTGTGCCTGGGTCCTGGACTTTCTCACCGCCAGGCCCCAAGTGGTCAGGATGGGGGAACACACATCTAGCTCC
>NW_027604067.1:0-6700 GCF_053455715.1 Rhinoraja longicauda
CGACTGTGCCCGACCTGCCTGCTTCAGGGGAGAGGAGATAAGGCGACGGGCGGGGTAAAGGGCGGGGAGGGAACGAGCAGCCGCCCGCTACAATAGGCGGAATGGTCCTGTCTACAATTAACCCCGCTCACAGTCTCTGATGGGGCCGGATTCACAGACTTAACCGTGACCGGCCGCGTTTAACCAGGGCTCTGGGAACTCGGCATCTGATGGGGACGAGGAGGGTTCCAGAGGGAAGGCAGGGACAACTTAGGATCCGGCAGCAGAGTGGCTCCGTTAATGGATTCATTCCACATTGATATCAGTTCGGTAACAACACACGCCGGTAGATCCGCGGCCACCGGTTCAGGAGATCGATCCAATTATTGACCAACAGGCGGGTGGAATCCGACTGTGACAGACTCCACAGTCAGACGTATCCACAGGAGCGGGTGTTCACTCTGATCAATAACTCAGACACAATAAACTTCACAATATAAACCCCTCCCAGTCACACCGTCCCAGAGAGCTGCATATCCTGGCAATGGGCAAGGTCCCACTGGAGGCAAGAACAACATTCTAGTGGGTCCCGGCAGTGGGAGCAAAAGAGGGTTAGTTTCGGCTGTCTGAAAATAAGAAAAATCACAGCGTTAATTCTAAAATATTTAATTTAGAGGATAGATATACTCCACATATTCTTGCACAACGATCATCAGTTGGGAATCTTGTAACAGAATCAGAATCAGGTCAATATCTGTGAACACACGGAGTTATAAAACTTGAATTGTTCTGCTCACTTACCAGGGACTCCAACGGCAGCAATGATCACGTACAAGATTTTCTCAACGTCCATATATTCCCAATAATGGTGCCCCATTTTCACTGCCCAGCGACGTGTCCCCGTGAGCTATCGGTAATCTCTCGGAATTAAATGCTGGGGCAGAACATTCCCGGAGATTTTATACCATGTTCCGTCTCCACCGGGACAGTGAAGTTTCAACAGAGGTAAAAAAAGAGCTTTTGAAAATATTCGCAAACAGATGACATCAGCCAAGTGAAATCCCTGCTGAGACAGGTCGTGATTTATTCAGGGAATTGATTGAGAAACTCCAAAGAGTGGGAATTGTGGCGATACTGGGGGATGGAAATTGGGAGCGGCATTGTTCCAGCAAAGGGGATATTGTTTCAAACTCCATCAGGTTCAACTCTCCGCCTCGTGTTGTTTGTCTGATTTCCTTCAATCCGCTTCACTCACTAAGGCAATCCCAAATTCCAGGGAACCTCTCAGGGCTTCTGGTGCCCAGTTTGAAGGTGGACTGGGCGACATTTGTCCACAGGTTGAGGAATTAGTTCAACAGACCACCTCGCAATAAAATGCCCCGTCCACTCTGCTTCACCGCTCAATATGATCGCGGCTTAACTGATTGCAACCTCACCCTCACACTCCCGGCGAGGCTGGTAACCATTCACTCCTTGCTTGCCTGCAGTGGGTCTGATTTTGCGCCGGGACAATAACATTCTCTGCCTTCGTCACCTCTGAGGAGGAACGACCCAAAGACTCACGACACTCAGAGAACAGAATCATTGTGGCTTCAGAATTGTCCGAAACCCAAATAAAACAGCGAATGATGCGGCACATCTCCCTCCTCCCTTTCTCTCTCCCTCCATCCTTACTGCTGTCGCTCTCTCTGAACTATCACTCTCTCCTACCATCTCTATTCTTCCGCTTGGCCCCGCCATCTCTTTGTCAACCTCTCTCTCCTAACCCCCCCTTCTCACTCCCATTGCATTTATCCCTCCGTTTATTTCTATCTATCTGACCCTTCCATCGCTCCGTTTTGCCAACCCACGCGATCTGAACTCCGCTCTCTTTTCATGTTCCCACTCTCCCGTTGTTACTTAACTCTCCCTCCATCTCTTCTTTCGTCTTCTCCGCTATCTCTTCCTTTCATCACCGTACTCCCTATCTGTCTCTCTCTTTTCCCCAACACTCCCCCTGCTCGCCCTCACCTCCCTCTCCAAGGCCTTTCTTGGGAAGTGCGGTTAAAACGGCTAGCCACCATGGGATGTCTCTCTACCCCGTTCCCTCACACTTCAATAGCCCTTCCAGGTGAGGCTGCTGTTCACATGCACCTCATCTAACCCCTTCTATTGCATGCGGTGTTCCAGAAATGGTCTCCTTTGCATCGGCGTGGTCAAGTGCAGACCCGGCGACCGTTCGGCCCAACACTTACCGTCGTTCCGTCAAGGCCTCCAGGATCTTCCCGTTGTAACTCGCCTTCCCACACTGACCTTTCTGTCCTTTGCTTCCTCCATTGCCAGACTGAAGCGACATGCAAACTGAAAGAACGCCACTTCATATTCCGCCCTTGGTGCCTTGCAACAATAGACTATAGACAATAGGTGCAGGAGGAGGCCATTCGGCCCTTCGAGCCTGTACGCACCGCCATTCAATGTGATCATGGCTGATCATTCTCAATCAGTACCCCGTTCCTGCCTTCTCCCCATACCCCCTGACTCCGCTATCCTTAAGCGCTCTATCTAGCTCTCTCTTGAGTGCATTCAGAGAATTGGCCTCCACTGCCTTCTGAGGCAGAGAATTCCTAAAGGTATGAACTTTGAATTATCCAATGTTAGGTAACTAAGTGCAAATTCCCACTTCCCCCTCGCTCCTCCTCGTGCTTCATCCGGACTCGCACCAATACATCCCCTCCACCACATCTTCAACCGATATTACTTCCTCTTTCTTTATAATTCCATCCTGCTCAACACTTACCTCGCACCTGACAATGAAAACGGTATTCACCCGGTCATCGATCAACTCGCTTTGTTCTGCTGTTCCCCCGTCCCACCACAATCAGTCTGAAGAAAGTTCCCGTACCGAAACTTCACCCATCCATGTCCTTAGCAGGGTTAGCCAGTTCGGCGTGCCCTCTACAACTCTCAGCAACATCTACAGATGCACCATAGAAAGTATTTTATCAAGATGCAGCACAGCTTGGTTTAGGAACAGCTCCATATAAGAACGCAAGAAATTGCAGTGAATTGTCCAGACCATCACACAAACCAACCTCCGTTATATTGACTCAATTTATAAACCACGCAGCCTCGGCAAGGCCAGCAGCATAATCAAGGCCGAGTTGCACCCTTGCCACTCCTGCTTCTCCTCTGTCCCATCAGGCAAAATGTATAGAAGTGTGAAAATGCACACCTCCAGTTTCAGGGTCAGCGTCTTCCCAGCTGTTATCAGGCAACGGAATCATCCCACCACAACCATAAAGCAGTGCTGAACTACTATCTACCTCTTTGTTGACCCTCGGACTATCCTCGATCGGATTTTGCAGGCTTTACTTTGCACTCAACGTTATCCCCTTATCATGTATCTATCTATAATCTGTAAATGGCTCGACTGTAATAATGTATTTTGTTTCCACTGACTGGGTAGCACGCAACAAAATCTTTTCACGGTACCTCGGTACACGTGACAATAAATTGCACTAAACTGACATACTCAACTAGATTTCTCCAGAGGTGCAGCCTGCCTCGCATTGGATATTGATTGTGTGTGACAGTGTGTGTGTGCGAGTCCGTGCAAGAGTGTGTTAGCACGTGTATGCGAGTGTGAATGTGTGAGATTGTGCAAATGAGTGTGTGTGTGTGTGTGTGTGCGTTAGTGTATGCGGTTGCAGGAATTTCAATGATTCAATGATACTTTATTATCACTTACCCAGGTAGAGTGAAATGCTTAGTTTTGCAGACAACCTGGTAACATCATGTCGCAGACCTCACCTAGGCAGTACAAAAGTGTCGCCCCATTTTGACGCCGACAAAGTTACAAACGCTCCCTGCCGCCGCACCGCGAGTCGCCCCTTCGTTCTCGGCGGACTTCCTCGTTCTCCGACGGTCCACCTCGCTCTCTGCGGTTCCTCGCGGCTCCCTCCTCGCTCCCGAGGCGCGGCTCTCATCGCCATCCGCGGTGGGCGAGCCGGGCCGACTGAAGGGCTTGGCCCCGCTCATCGTTAACACCCCGGCCACGCTATGCTGGCTGCTCGCTGCGAACATCCAAGGATACACTCAATCCCAAAATGTGCACGTGTGCATGCGGGTCTGCGTATGAGAGATCGGTAGAGTTTGTAAGAGTGCCTATATTTGTGTGTGTGTGTGTGTGTCTGTCTGTGCGTGTGCGTGAATGTGCGTGTGAGTTTGTGAGCATTAGTAAGTGTGGATGCAAGTGCGATTGAATGTACATGTGTCTCTGAGTAGGAGAGTGCATGTGGGTTTGTGAAGGACAATGTTTGCGTCTGTGCGTGTGTGTGGCTGTTTGTGAGAATGTGAGAGAATATGTGGGATGTGAGTTTGTCAGAGTGTTTGAGTATGTAATTCTTTGATAGTGTGTGTGTGTGTGTGCGTGTGTGTGTGTGTGTGTGCGCGTGTGTGTGTGTGTGGGTGTGGGAGAGTATATGATGGTGTTGTCAGAGAATGTGTTCGTGTGTAAGTGTGTGCGAATGTGTGCGTGTCTCTTCGTGCTAGTGCGTGTGAATATCTGTTAGTGTGAGTGCATGTGTACGTGTGATTGTATGTGAGAATGTGTGAGAGTATATTTGATTGTTTGTGATTGCATTTGAGAGATTGTGTGTGTCTTCTTGCGCGGGTATGTGTGTGTGTGTGTGCGTGTTTGACTGTGTTTGAGGGTGTGAACATGTGTGTTTGTAATGATGTAATGGCACACTGTGGGTTTTAGTGACGACGTCACACGGTGTGGGGCATTACTGATGGAGTGACATACTGTGCAGTGGAACTGATGGAGTGACACAATGTATGGTAGTAATGGTGGATTAACACACTGCGGGTTGGTACAGATGGAGTGACACACTTTGGAGTTGTATTGATGAAGTGACACACTGCGCAGTAGTACTGATGGAGTTACACACTGTGTAGTGCACTGATGGAGTGACACAATGTGGGGGTAGTACTGATGGAGTGACACAATGTGGGGGTAGTACTGATGGAGTTACACACTGTGCAGTGCACTGATGGAGTGACACAATGTGGGGGTAGTACTGATGGAGTGACACAATGCGCTGTGTTGTTGTTGTTGTTGTTTGTCCTTCGGGTTCGAAGATGACCATGACTTCACTTTCAGTTGGAGGATTGGCGACTGTGGGTCCGGAAGTGACTGGTGAGGCCAATCCGGGCCCGGAAGGCGCGCCCACACGTAGGACACAAGTGGATGGGTGCTGCAGTGGAAGTGGAGGTAGCCCGGGCCTTGCGCGCGGTGCGTTTCCTCTGGGCCTCTGCAGTGCGTCTGTTCTCTGCTGCACGGGCTCCTGTGGTGAGCTTGCTACGCCAGGTTGGACGGTCTAGAGCAAGAGACTCCCAAGTGCTGAGGTTGATGTCCAAGCCTTTGAGGGACACTTTGAGGCAGTCCTTAAACCGTTTCTTCTGTCCTCCTACTGAGCGCTTGCCCTGACACAGTTCCCCATACAGTTCCCCACACAGTTCCCCATACAGAAGCTGTTTTGACATTCGACTTACGGGCATTCTGACGACATGGCCTGCCCATCTGGCTTGGGCTTTCCGTAGGAGGGTGTGGACGTTGGGGATTCCGGCCCGTTCCAAGACCTCTGTGTCGGGAATTTTGTCCTGCCACCTGATGTGAAGGGGTCTACGTAGGCAGCTCAAGTGAAAGTGTTTGAGCTGTTTGGCATGTCTGCTGCAGACAGTCCAGGTCTCACTGGCAGAGAGTACCACTGCACGGTAGACCTTCAGCTTGGTGGTAGGCTGAGTCCTCTCCGCTCCCAAACATTCCCACGGAGTCGCCCAAAGGCAGCGCTGACCTCAGCGTCAATGTTCACCACTCGCGAGAGTGTAATACCCAGGAGTGTAATACCCAGATACGTAAAGCTGTCGACTGCCTGTAGATTCTGCCCCTTCACCGTGATGTGTGGTTCCTGCTAGGGCTTTCCAGGCGCGGGATGGTACATAACTTCAGATGTTTTGGTGCTAATGGAGAGACCAAAGTTGTCACAGGCCTGTGAGAAGCAGTCCATTTCATGCTACATCTTCTGCTCTGTGCTGGCGTTGAGGGCGCAGTCATCAGCAAACAAGAAATCTCTGATGATGGTCTCCTTCACGTTTGTAACAGCTTGCAGGCGCCTGAGGTTGAACAGCCTGCTGTCAGTCCTGTACCTGATGTGTATTCTGATGTGTATCCTGATTGGTGGCTGTGTTCTGCAGCTGCGGCTCACCGGCAGTCTCTCCGTTTTTTTTGGTGTTTTTTTTGTCATTGTCGATGTTAAATGTACGTTTTGTTTTATTTTTAATTCTGTGTATGTAGGGGGGTGGTGGGGGGGTGGGGGAAACCTTTTTTAAATCTCCTCCTCAACGGAGATGCGACCTTTACCGTGTCGTATCTCCGTTCGCGCAACGGCCTAACACCGTGGAGTCGGCGGCCTCCAGCTGGGATCGACCTCGAAGACTCCGGTCGCAGGGCCTGGACTTACCATCCCGGAGGCTTCGGCCGTGTGCCCTGCAGACCGCAACATCGGGAGTTCGCAGGTCCCTGGCTGGCGACCGGCTTTTGGGAGCTCCAGCCGTAGCAGCTTCGACCGCCCGAAGCACGAGGCACGATCAACCCGCCCGCAGGCCCTTCATCACCCTGCGTGGCCCGGCCGCAGCACTTTACATCGCCCGGTGGGGGCTCAGGACTCTCATCCCCCTG
>NW_027604068.1:0-6683 GCF_053455715.1 Rhinoraja longicauda
GAAAAGTCCGGGGGGGGGGGGGGCTTCGGGAGATCGCATCATTCAAAGGCCGGGGGGGGGGGGGGGGGGGGATAGCGGGGAGATGTTCTCCCTGGTGTGGGAGAGAGGAGAGAAGCAAGGGGAGAGAGGAGAGGTGAGCCGGTGATCGCGGGCTGGCGCCGCTAACGGCGTCCATTGTTTTGGTGCGAGTGAGGAGACGCCGCGCATGCGTGCTAAGTACAGAGCGAGGAGATTCCGCGCATGCGTACTGAGCACTGCCGCACCGCAGCGCCCCCCTTCTGTCAAAACTTCGATAAATGAGGGGGTGCAGCACTTTTAAACCTCTGTAACTTAAAAAATATGCGTCCGAATTAAATAAAAATGTGGTACAAAAATCGTGGCGCTACGGTTCACCGTTTTGCCGGAATTGCCGTATTCAGCCGACATCAGTGGAATATATATATATACATAAAAGATCTGAGTTTTAATAGTATATAGATGTTCGACTCTAAAGGGTTAACTCAAGTTCAATATCCATAATTAATCTAAACTTTAATGGGCACTAACTCAATATTGCTGCTCTATCCACGCTGGTAAACACGGCAGCTGAAGATGCATTAACTTGTTATTTTCATCTTAATTAACACATGTTAGAAATGTTAATTAACTCTCTCCGGCATACACTTGAAAGAATAACACATAATGCTGAAAATTAAAATGCGGTTTCGGATCTGAGAAAGGGGGAGATGGTTAAATGTGCTGTGTACTTCGCCCAGTGCGGAATATTAGTTCCAGCCGGTGAACACTAGCTGTGGCTCTGTTCAATCTGCAGTTTATTTTGTAGTGAACTACTTTAGACCAGTTAACAGGTAGATGTGAATTCAAACCCACAGACCAGACAGTAAGGTCGGTCTGAGAGTAAATGACCAACTCATCCGTCTGGGCTGTCCACACAGCGGCACAGAGAAAGCTGCCACACACGCAGACTTCATTTATGTGCTTATTTATCATGCAATTCAAGAGAGCATATCTCCCATCATGCAGTGTAAATCTGGCACTCGTAGAAACTGAATTATACATTTCAATGATCAGGGACTGTTATTAAAAATGACCAATATATATGCCAGGCAAATTCCATGATTTCAAGGTTAAAGTTCAGTGGTAACAAAATATCTCCATATTTAAAAGCAGTTTGTCTGTTAGTGCTGTACCTGGCGCAAAGTTTGGACAAAGGCTGCCGTGTTTCATGGGGAGGGATGGTGCATTTTAGTTCAGCTGAACTATTCCCTTTTACCGGCATATGAATCATCTCCCTCTAAACCATTCCCTTCATGTACCTGTCCAAATTACTTTGTGTTGATATTATTATGTTACCTATGATACCCTGCCCCTCCATGAGATCACTGCACTACCTGCTGCACTCCATGGAATAAAGTCCTGGCGAGCCCAACATTTCCTGTAGCTCCGACCCTTGTTTTCTGGCAACGTGTTGGAAAATATTTTCTGTACTCTTTACAAATTAGTGGCATATTTCCAAAACATGCTGACGAAAAATTATACACGTTACTCCAAGTGCGTCCTCACCAACGTCCTGTCTATCTGAACATAACTTTATAACTTTTACATTTTATTCACTGGCTGATGAAGACAGTGCGCCAAAATACCTTCTCCACCACCCTATCCCCCTGTTACGTCCCTTTTCTTACAACAATGTACTTTTATTCTGAGATCCCTCTGCTCTCCAACACTACCCAGCTAACTACCATTCACGGTGAAGATCATGCCCTGGCTTGTCTTCCCTAATTTAAAATCTCACACATCTTCAAGAAACACTATTTGAAATTTCTCAGGCCACTTTCCAATTTGAAAAAGTTCCTGCTTTAATCCTTGCCAACCATTTTCAATGCCTGTGATACCGCCTACTTTAGTGTGAACTGCAAACTTTTACATTAGTCCGTTACATTCTCAGGGAACTCATTGACACAGATGACAAACAACAATGAACGCAGCACCAATCCCTGAGACAGACCACCACTCCTTGACCAATGAACGAAAATAGTGCAACGTTTAAGAAACATTTAGACATGTACGTGGATGGGACGGGATGAGAGGGATATGGGGCAAACGCGGGCAGGTGGGACTGGGATAGAAGGGGCAAGTTGCATTGGAGTGGGCTAGTTGGGCCGGATATTTCCGTGCTGCATGACTCCATGAAGCTGTGACTTTTAAATGTATTCTTATATAGTGCACGGGGGGAGAGAAAGAGGGAGAGAGAGAGAGAGAGAGGGGGGATAGAGAGAGGGGCGGGGAGGGAAGGGGAGGGAGAGAGAGGGGGTAATAAATATTAGCTTAATATATTGTAAATTTTGTTCTCAAGTGGAGGGGTGGTCATGGTATCAAATATTAGTTTAGTTTATCATTGTAAATTTATGAAAATGAAGTAGAGAGGGGAGAGAGAAAGGGGGAGAGAGAGGAGAAAGAGAGAGAGGGGAGAGAGTGAAGGAAGGGACAAGAGAAGGATGAGAGAGAAGGGGAAAGAGAGGGAGGACAGAGAGGGAAGTGAGAGAGAGAGAGGTGAGATAGAGAGGGAAGAGAGTAGAGGAAGAGAGGGGAGAGTTTAGTTTTTATTTTAACTTAGTTTATTTTATTTAGTCAAAAGAGAGGAGAGAGAGAAATGGGGTGGGGAAGAGAGAGAGGTGGAGAGACTGGGGAAGAGAGAGAGACGGGAGAAAGGGAGAGAGGGAGATGGCAGAGAGAGGGGAGAGAGAGAGGAAAGGTCGGGAGAGGGAGGGAAGGGGTGAGTGGGGAAATAGAGAGCGGGGAGATGGTATCAAATATTAGTTTAGTTTAAATGATTATTGTAAATGTAGTCTTATAAAATGGGGGGGAAGGAAAAAGAGTAGAGAAAGAGGGGAAAGAGAGTGAGGGGGAAGGAAGGGGAGGGAGACAGAGTGGGTAACAAATATTAGTTTAATTTATTGTTGAATTTATTATAAACTGGAATGCGAGAAAGAATATCAAATATTAGTTTAGTTTAGAAACATAGAAACATAAAAAATAGGTGCAAGAGTAGGCCGTTCGGCCCTTCGAGCCTGTACGCACCGCCATTCAATATGATCATGGCTGATCATCCAGCTCAGTAGCCTGTACCTGCCTTCTCTCCATACCCCCTGATCCCTTTAGCAAAAAGGGCCACATCTAACTCCCTCTTAAATATAGCCAATGAACTGGCCTCAACTAACTTCTGTGGCAGAGAATTCCACAGACTCGCCACTCTCTGTGTGAAGAAATGTTTTCTCATCTCGGTCCTAAAAGACTTCCCCCTTATCCTTAAGCTGTGACCCCTGGTTCTGGACTCCCCCAACATCGGGAACAATCTTCCCGCATCTAGCCTCTCCAACCCCGTAAGAATTTTATATGTTTCTATAAGATCCCCCCTCAGTCTTCTAAATTCCAGCGAGTGCAAGCCCAGTCTATCCAGTCTATGTAAGTCCCGCCATCCCAGGGATCAATCTGGTAAACCTTCTCTGTACTCCCTCTAAGGCAAGAACGTCTTTCCTGAGGTTAGGAGACCAAAACTGCACACAGTACTCCAGGTGCGGTCTCACCAAGGCCCTGTACAACTGCAGCAGAACCTCCCTGCTCCTAAACTTAAATCCTCTTGCTATGAATGCCAACATACCATTCGCTTTCTTCACTGCCTGCTGCACCTGCATGCTTGCTTTCAATGACTGGTGCACCATGACACCCAGGTCACATTGCATCTCCCCTTCTCCCAATCGGTCACCATTCAGGTAATACTCTGCTTTCCTGTTCTTGCCGCCAAAGTGGAAAACCTCACATTTATCCACATTATATTGCATCTGCCATGCATTTGCCCACTCGCCTAGTCTATCCAAGTCACTCTGCAGCCTCCTAGCATCCTCCTCGCAGCTAACACTGCCACCCAGCTTCGTGTCATCCGAAAAATTAGAGATGTTGCATTCAATTCCCTCGTCCAAATCATTAATATACACTGTAAATAACTGGGGTCCCAGCACTGAGCCTTGCAGTACCCCACTAGTCACTGCCTGCCATTCCGAAAAGGACCCGTTTATTCCTACTCTTTGCTTCCTGTCCGCCAATCAATTTTCTATCCACCTCAACACTGAACCCTCAATACCGTGTGCTTTAAGTTTGTACACCAATCTCCTATGTGGGACCTTGTCGAAGGCCTTCTGAAAGTCCAGATATAACACATCGACTGGTTCTCCCTTATCCACTCTACTAGTTACATCCTCGAAAAATTCTATAGGATTCGTCAGACATGATTTGTGAATTATTATTGTGAATTAATTTATTATTGTTAGGGGGAGGGGGAGAGAAAGGGGAGAGATTATTATTAGTTTAGAAACATAGAAACGTAGAAAATAGGTGCAGGAGGAGGCCATTTGGCCCTTCGTGCCAACACCGCATTCATTGTGATCATGGCAGATCATCCACAATCAGTAACCTGTGCATGCTTCTCCCATATTCCTTGATTCCGCTCGCCCCTAGAGCTCTTTAATTTAGTTTAGTTTATTTAGTCAAAGGAGAGGAGCGAGAGCGATGGGGTGAGTGTGAGAGAGAGAAGCGGAGAGTGAAAGGGGAGAGAGTTATGACATTAGTCCGCGCGGGAATAGGTGACGCTTCGGGTCGAGACCCTTCTACAGACTGATGTCAGGGGGGCGGGACAAAGAAAGGATATAGGTGGAGACAGAAAGACAGTGGGAGAACTGGGAAGTGGAGGGGGGGAAATAGGAGAGAGACAGAGGAACTGTCTAAAGTTGGAGATTTCAATGTTCATACCGCTGGGCTGCAAGCTGCCCAAGCGAAATATGAGGTTCTGTTTCTCCAATTTCCGGTGGGCCTCACTATGGCACTGGAGGAGGGCCCCATGACAGAAAGGTCAGACCCGGTGGCTGAGCACTTCAACTCCCCCCTCCCACTCACAGTCTGGCCTTTCTGAGAATTTCACTACTTCACAACTCTCTGGGTGAAAGAGTTTTTCCTCATCTCAGTACTAAATGGCCTACCCCAGATTCTTAAACTGTGGCAGCTGGTTCTGGACTCCCCCAACATCGGAAACATGTTTCCTGCATCCCTTAATAATTGTATCTGTTTCTATAAGATCCCCTCTCATCCTTCTAAACTCCAGTGAATACAAGCCCAGTCGCTCCATTCTTTCATCATATGACAGTCCCGCCATCCTGCGAATTAACCTCGTGAACCTGCGCTGCATTCCATCAATAGCAAGAATGTCCTTCCACAAATTGGGAGACCAAATGTGCACACAATACCTCAGATGTGGTCTCACCAGGGCCCTGTACAACTGCAGAAGGATCTCTTTGCTCCTGTACTCAAATCCTCTCGTTGCGAAGGCTAACATGCCATTAGCTTTCTTCACTGCCTGCCATATCTGCATGCTTACTTTTATTGACTGATCTACAAGGATTCCCAGGTCTTGTTGCACTTCCCCTTATCATAATCGGACACCATTCAGATAATAATCTGCCTTCTTGTTCTTGCCACCAAAGTGGATAACCTCCCATTTATCCACATTACACTGCATCTGCCCACTCACCCAACCTATACAAGTCACCCTGCATCCTCATAGCATCTTTTTCACAGTTCATCATGCCACCCAGCTTTGTGTCATCTGCAAATCTGCTTCTGTTACTTTTTATTCCTTCATCAAAATCATCTATATATGGATTGTAAATGGCTGCGGTCCCAGAACCGAGCCTTGCGGTACCCCATTAGTCACTGCCTGCCATTGCGAAAGGGACCCATTAATTCCTACTCTTTGTTTCCTATCTGCCAACCAATTTTCTATCCATGTCAATACACTGCCCCTATACTACGTGCTCTAATTTTGCCCACTCATCTCCTGATTGCCCACTAATTGGCCACTAACCAGTGTCCTCATGTACCTGTCCAAATGTCGTAGTGTTATTACTATGGCACTCCCTATGATAATGTGCACCTCCATGAGATCACTGCTCTCTCTACTGAGCTCCATGGAATAAAGTCCTGGCGTGTCCCAGCCTTTCCCTCGAGCACCGAACCTTGTCTCCGGGCAACTTGTTCGATAATATATTCAGCGCTCTTTACAAATTAATGGCATATTGCCCAAACACGGTGGCTAAAAATATGCACATTACTCCAAGTGCGTCCTCACTAACGTCTTGTCCAACTGAACATAACTTTCCAACTTTTAAATTTTATTCACTGGCTGATGAAGACAGTGGGCCAAAAAACCTTCGCCACCACCCTATCCCCCTGTTACGTCCCTTTTTTTGCAACTATGTACTTTTGTTCTGCGATCCCTCTGCTCTACAACACTCCCCAGCGAACTATCATTCACGGCGAAGATCATGCCTGGTCTGACTTCCCAAAATTTAAACCTCACACTTACCTGCAACAAACACCATTTGCTATTTCTCAGCTCACTTTCCAATCTGAAAAAGTTCCTGCTTTAATTCTTGCTCACCATTTTCACTGACTGTGATACCACAGGGGGGGAGATAAAAAGGCGAAAGAGAGAGGGGGTGAGAGAGAGAGGGTGAGAGAAAGATTGAGAGAGGGTGAGAGAGAGGGGAGAGAGAAAGAGAGAGAAAGGGTGGAGAGGGAGAGTGATAGGGTACAAAGAGGGGGAGAGGGGGGTATCAAATATTAGTTTAATT
>NW_027604069.1:0-6669 GCF_053455715.1 Rhinoraja longicauda
CTTCAGACTGACATAGTAGTGGGTGACTCCATTGTCCGAGGTACGGACAGTAGATTCTGTGGCGGCAGGCAGGACTTGAGGATGGTCTGTTGCCTCCCTGGTGCCAGGGTTCAAGACATCACAGACCAGCTTCAGAACATCCTAGCGAGGGAAGGTGTTCAACCGGAAGTAGTTGTGCACGTGGGCACGAACGACGTCGGGAGGAAGAGGAAGGAGATACTGCTACATGAATTTAGAGAGTTAGGAAGAATACTGAGAAGTAGGACGTCGTCTCTGGACTGCTACCTTTACCTAGTGTTGGTGAGGGCAGGAACAGAGAGATCAGGGATATGAATGTATGGCTGAGGGGCTGGTGCAGGGAGCAGGGATTTAGATTTCTAGACCACTGGGATCTCTTCTGGGGTAGGGGTGACCTGTACAAAAGGGACGGGTTACACCTTAACAGCCGGGGGACCAACATTCTGGCAGGCAGGTTTGCTAGTGCTACAAGTGTGGCTTTAAACTAAGTAGTGGGGGGGAAGGGTTGACAAATTGGGAATATGAAGATGGAGTTAAAGGGGAAGCGAATATAGGAGAAATTGCAAAGGACTCTCGAATAAATGGGAAGGGAAGTTCTTGAAGGGATAAGAGAGTAAGGTCAGGCCCAATTGTGACCTGTGTAAAAGGGGAGTTGAATACCGAAGTTAAAGTAGTATAAGAAAATAACTGCAGATGCTGGTACAAATCGATTTATTCACAAAATGCTGGAGTAACTCAGCAGGTCGGGCAGAATCTCGGGAGAGAAGGAATGGGTGACGTTTCGGGTCGAGACCTTCAGTCTGAAGAAGGGTCTCGACCCGAAACGTCACCCATTCCTTCTCTTCCGAGATGCTGCCCGACCTGCTGAGTTACTCCAGCATTTTGTGAATAAACCGAAGTTAAAGTGTTGTATTTAAATACGCAAAGTATAAAAAATAAAGTGGATGAGCTAGAGCAGGAGTGTCAAACTCATTTTCACCTCGGGCCACATCAGCATTATGGTTGCCCTCAAAGGGCCGGTTGTAACTGTAAGACTGTATAAATGTAACTAATCTTTAACATATTGTTAAATAACTGTCTCCATTTAATTATTATTTATTGAAATGAACAAATATTGTACATGCATTAACATAAATGTAAAAATATATGTAAGCACATTGACAAGTTCCTCGTAGGGTTTCCATTGCGACCTGGGGAAATCGCGTTTTTTCTTTAAAATAAATTGTCTCTTTAAAAATAAAAAAAATAACCTCAATGGGGGGGGGGGGGGGGGGAGAGGAGGGGAGGTGGAAAGGGGAGGGTGAGGAAGGGAAAGGGGAGAGGGAGCCTCTGACACTGTCCTGCCAGCGGCCATCTTCTTTCTCCTTTACTGTGGTGCCGTGCTCCTCCAGGTTGGTGGGAGCGCAATTAAAGGCGGTACAGGGAAGAGGAGAGGGTATGACCGAGGAGCCTTGGACCCAAAGCCTCTCCTGTATTGGTGTAGCATCCTCAACCCCCTACTCAATCCTCCTTATCCCTCCTCTCCCTACCCCCCACTCTCCCCTGACCCCCACTGTCCCCTTTCTCCCCAACCCCCACTCTCTCATCCCCCACCAACACCCCCTCCTCCCCCACACCCCTGCTGTCCCCTTCCCCCCAGCCCTCCTCCTCACCTGCACTCTTCCCTCCTCCCCACCCCACCCTCCTCCCCAGTAGCACTCTCCCTCCCACCCCCGCTCGCACTCTCCTCCACCCCCCATTCCACCACTCTCTCCTCCCCCCACCCCCCATTCTCTCCTCCCCAGCCCCACTCTCACGCCCCACTCTCTCCTCCCCAGCCCCTCTCCTCCACCCCTCCTCACCCACCCCCGCCTCCCCCACTCTCTCCTCACCCCACCCACCCCTACCCTCCCCTCCACCCACTCGTCCCACCTGCATTCTCACCGTCCCCCTCCCCCCCACTCCCACTGTCCCCCTTCCCCCCACTCTCTTCCCCCCACCACCACCCCCTTCCCCCCACCACCACCCCCTTCCCCCCACCACCACCCCCCTTCCCCCCACTCTCTCTCTCCTCCCCCACCCTCCCCCTCCCTTCCCCATCACCCACCTTTCCCTCCCTCCCCCCACTCTCCTTTTCCCTGACCCTCAGTCCCCCTTCCCTCCCACCCCCACTCTCTCTTCCCCCCATCATCACCCCCCACATCCCCTCTCCTCCCCTCCTCCCTCACCCCCTCCCTCCTCCCCCACCCCCTCCTCCCCTTTCACTCTCACTGTCCCCTTCCCCCACCCACCTTCCCCCCTTTGCTTCCCCCACACTCTTCCCTGACCCCACTGTCCCCTTCCCCCCACTCTCTGCTCCTCCCACCCCCCCCTCCCCCACTCTCTTCCCCCCACCACCCCGTTCCCCAGTCCCACTCTCCCTCCCACCCCCACTCTCTGCTCCTCCCACCCCCCTTTCCCTGACCCCCACTGTCCCCTTCCTCCCACCCCCAATCTCTGCTCCTCCCACCCCCCTCCCTCCCCCACTCTCTTCCCCCACCACCCCGCTCCCCAGTCCCACTCTCCCTCCCACCCCCACTCTCTGCTCCTCCCACCCCCCCCTTTCCCTGACCCCCACTGTTTCCCTTCCCCCCACCCCCACTCTCTCTTCCCCCAACCATCCCCGCTCTCTTCCCCCAACCACCCCCACTGTCCCCCTCCCCAGTCCCACTCTCCCCCTACTCTCTCCTCACCCACTCTCACTCTCCCCCCCCTTTCCCCCACTCTCTCCTCCCCCCACCCCCATAATCCCATTCTCTCCTCCCCCCACACCCCCACCCTTCCCTCCCCCCACTCGGCCCCACGTCCACTCCCCTCCCCTCCGTGGAGCCGTTGGCGGCGAAAGGCACTTACCGAGCGTGCAGGGAGTAGGGAGCCCCGGACTACTGGAGTCGGGCAGCGGAGGTGGGACTACTCGAGGCGGGCGGGGCCGGTCTGGGAGCGTCGGGAGGGGAGAGAAGCGATGGGAGAGAGGCGCTGCGGGAGGCGCGCAGTCTGAAGTCGCGATGGGCCGTCGGTGGCAGCGGCCCTCGTCGACGCCGCCATCGGTGGAAGGAGGGACTCGAGGACGCCGTGCGTGGGTTGAAGGGACAGAAGGGAAGGATGAGGACCATCACTCCGACCATCTCCCTCCTGCTCGGGAGTGTCCCCCGGGTGTGGGAGAGCGGGGAGGGGAGGCGGTGATTGCGGGCGGCTCCGCTAACGGCGTCCATCTTGTGTGTGCGAGTGAGGAGAGGCCGTGCCGTCAGACGCACAGCAACTTGGAAAAATGCGTTGAGAAATGAAAGTTTGAAAGTTAAAAATGTCTGTAACTTAAAAGATATACGACCAATGACAATTAAGCTCTCGCGGGCCACATAAAATGACGTGGCGGGCCGCATTCGGCCCGCGGGCCTTGTGTTTGACACCTGTGAGCTAGAGGCTCAGTTAGACATTGGCAAGTATGATGTTGTGGGAATTACCGAGACATGGCTAAAAGAGAACCAGGGCTGGGAAAATATTCAGGGGTACACAACGTATAGAAAAGACAGACAGGTGGGGAGAGGGGGTGGGGTCGCTCTGTTGGTAAGGAGTGATATTCACTCCCTTGCAAGAGGTGACATAGAATCAGGATGTAGAATCAGTATGGATAGAAATGAGGAATTGTAAGGGTAAAAAGACCCTAATGGGAGTCATCTACAGGCCCCCAAACAGTACCCTCGACATAGGGTGCAAGTTGAATCAGGAGCTAAAATTGGCATGTCGCAAATGTAATGCTATGGTGGTTATGGGAGATTTCAACATGCAGGTGGACTGGGAAAATCAGGTTGGTAATGGACCCCAGGAAAGAGAGTTTGTGGAGTGCTTCCGAGATGGATTCTTGGAACAGCTTGTACTGGAGCCTATCAGGGAGAAGGCATTTCTGGATTTAGTGTTGTGTAATGAACCTGATCTGATAAGGGGACTCGAGTTAAAAGAGCCATTAGGAGGCAGTGACCACAATATGATAAGTTTTACTCTACAAGTTGAGAGGGAGAATGGAAAATCGGAAGTGTTAGTATTACAGTATAGCAAAGGGGATTACAGAGGCATGAGGTGGCCAAAATTGACTTGAAGGAGGCCCGAGCAAGGAAGACGGTGGAACAGCAATGGCAGGTATTCCTGGGAATAATGCAGAAGTTGCAGGATCAATTTATCCCAAAGAGGAGGAAAGATTCTAAGGGGAGTAAGAGGCACCCGTGGCTGACAAGGGACGTCAAGGACAGTATGAAAATCAAAGAGAAGAAGTATAACATAGCAAAGAAGAGTGGGAAGCCAGAGGATTGGGACTCTTTTAAAGAGCAACAGGAGATAACTAAAACTAATACGGGGAGAAAAATGAGGTACGAGGGTAAACTAGCCAATAATATAAAGGAGGATTGTAAAAGCTTTTTTAGGTATGTGAAGAGGAAAAAAAACAGTCAAGGCAAATGTGGGTCCCTTGAAGACAGAAGCAAGGGAATTTATTATGGGGAACAAGGAAATGGCAGACGAGTTGAACAGGTACTTTGGATCTGTCTTCACTAAGGAAGATACAAACAATCTCCCAGATGTTCTAGTGGCCAGAGATCCTAGGGTGACGGAGGAACTGGAGGAAATCCATATTAGGCAGGAAAGAGTTTTGGGGTAGACTGATGGGACTGAAGGCTGATAAATCCCCAGGGCCTGATGGTCTGCATCCCAGGGTACTTAAGGAGGTGGCTCTAGAAATTGTGGACACATTGGTGATCATTTTCCAATGTTCTATAGATTCAGGGTCAGTTCCTGTGGATTGGAGGGTAGCTAATGTTATCCCACTTTTTAAGAAAGGAGGGAGAGAGAAAACGGGAAATTATAGACCAGTTAGTCTGACATCAGTGGTGGGGAAGATGCTGGAGTCAATTATAAAAGACGAAATTGCGGATAGCAGTAACAGGATCGTTCCGAGTCAGCATGGATTTACGAAGGAGAAATCATGCTTGACTAATCTTCTGGAAATTTTTTTGAGGATGTGACTAGGAAAATTGACAGGGGAGAGCCGGTGGATGTGGTGTACCTCGACTTTCAGAAAGCCTTCAACATAGGAGATTGGTGGGCAAAATTAGAGCGCATGGTATTGGAGGTAGGGTACTGACATGTATAGAAAATTGGTTGACAGACAGAAAGCAAAGATTGAGATAAATGGGTCCCTTTCAGAATGGCAGGCAGTGACTAGTGGGGTACCGCAAGGCACGGTGCTGGGACCACAGCTATTTACAATATACATCAATGACTTGGATGAAGGGATTAAAAGTACCATTAGCAAATTTGCAGATGATACAAAGCCGGGTAGCAGTGTGAACTGTGAGGAAGATGCTATGAGGTTGCAGGGTGACTTGGACAGGTTGTGTGAGTGGGCGGATGTGTGGTAGATGCAGTTTAATGTGGATAAGTGTGAGGTTATCCACTTTGGTGGTAAGAATAGGAAGGCAGATTATTATCTGAATTGTGTCAAGTTAGGAAAAGGGGACCTACAACGTGATCTGGGTGTCTTAGTGCATCAGTCACTGAAAGGAAGCATGCAGGTACAGTAGCAAATTTGCACATGATGTGGCAGTGTGAACTGAGGAAGATGCTATGAGGTTGCAGGGTGACTTGGACAGGTTGTGTGAGTGGGCGGATGCGTGGCAGATGCAGTTTAATGTGGATAAGTGTGAGGTTATGCACTTATCCACATATTGATCTGGGTGTCTTAGTGCATCAGTCACTGAAAGGAAGCATGCAGGTACAGCAGGCAGTGAAGAAAGCCAATGGAATGTTGGCCTTCATAACAAGAGGAGTTGAGTATAGGAGCAAAGAGGTCCTTCTGCAGTTGTACAGGGCCCTAATGAGACCGCACCTAGAGTACTGTGTGCAGTTTTGGTCTTCAAATTTGAGGAAGGATATTCTTGCTATGGAGGGCGTGCAGTGTAGGTTTACTACGTTATTTCCCGGAAAGGTGGGACTGTCATATGTTGAAAGACTGGAGCGACTAGGCTTGTATACACTGGAATTTAGAACGATGAGAGGGGATCTTATCGAAACGTATAAGATTATTAAGGGTATAAGAAAATAACTGCAGATGCTGGTACAAATCGATTTATTCACAAAATGCTGGAGTAACTCAGCAGGTCAGGCAGCATCTCGGGAGAGAAGGAATGGGTGACGTTTCGGGGTTATTAAGGGGTTGGACACGTTAGAGGCAGGAAACATGTTCCCAATGTTGGGGGAGTCCAGAACCAGGGGCCACAGTTTAAGAATAAGGCGTAGGGAACATTCCATTGGCTTTCTTCACTGCCTGCTGCACCTGCATGCTTCCTTTCAGTGACTGATGCACTAAGACACCCAGATCACGTTGTACGTCCCCTTTTCCTAACTTGACACAATTCAGATAATAATCTGCCTTCCTATTCTTACCACCAAAGTGGATAACCTCACACTTATCTACATTAAACTGCATCTGCCATGCATCCGCCCACTCACACAACCTGTCCAAGTCACCCTGCAACCTCGTAGCATCTTCCTCACAGTTCACACTGCCACCTAGCTTTGTATCATCGGCAAATTTGCTAATGGTACTTTTAATCCCTTCATCCAAGTCATTGATGTATATTGTAA
>NW_027604070.1:0-6668 GCF_053455715.1 Rhinoraja longicauda
CTATTTCCTGTACAAACACTGGTAAAATTACGGACTGAAAGCCCAACCACCACAGTCTGAACCATATGGTGTACACGAGAAACACCGCCCAGAGCAGGATGAAATTCCACGAGATGACAAAGAGTAAAATGATGGATTTCCTTCTGCTG
Source organism: Rhinoraja longicauda (assembly GCF_053455715.1). Classification (NCBI taxonomy): domain Eukaryota; kingdom Metazoa; phylum Chordata; class Chondrichthyes; order Rajiformes; family Arhynchobatidae; genus Rhinoraja; species Rhinoraja longicauda. The sequence continues at coordinate 150 of NW_027604070.1, forward strand.
ACCACTTCCGGGTCAATGGGGCTCCCCCCGCCGCTGTGTGCCCGGAGCCTTCTGCGGGCTCTGATCGCTGCCACAATGTGCCTGACGGTAAAAACGTTAAGCAACAGGATCAGGGCGAATGGCAGGCCGGGGCTGAGGAATTAATGGAGAAGTTCGACTGACGCCCAGATCGGTGATTCCACAAACCGGAGATATATAACACAAAACCAGGGGAAATTTACATAGGCATATTGCTCAGTTAATGTAAAGTACCAACTGCTGTTCTTCAAACAGCTCAGCACGGTAACTGTTCCCAGGACTACAGCCGCCGTTCTCTCTGTACAATATTTGCCTTTCAGCTTCTGGCAATTAATGGTGACAAATCGATCAAAGGTGAAGGTGACGGTGAACCAGATGGAACAGTCCGTGGCGGTGTGCAGCAGCGCGGCATGGATATTACAAATAGGGAGATCGAGCATAGGAAGGAAATGCACAGCAAAAGCTATGGGGATCTGCCGCAGTATCAAATCCAGGATGATAACCAGGAAATCAGCCGCCGCCATGGCTACCAGGTAGCGAGTTACACACCTGGAGAGACCGCACTTTCCCCGGGAGAGGATGACAATCGTGACAGTGTTAACTATGAGGAAGGAAAATAAACAAACTTTTAACATTGCTCCGAGAAAAGAGTTACTCCTCGAAGAGGAAATATAATGTTCTCTTCCAAAAGGCACGACCGTATCCAATAGAAGGTGAAATTGTTCAGTTTAGTTTAGTTTAGAGTTTAGTTTAGTTTAGTTTAGTTTAATATAATTTAGTTTAGAGATACAGCGTGGAGGCAGGCCATTCGGCCCACCGAGTTCGCACCGTCCAGCGAACACATACACTCTCATAAATACTGGAGACAATTTACATTGTTAACCGAAGCAAATTGAACGACAAACCTCCACGTCTTTGGAGTGTGGGAGGAAACCGGAGCACCCGAGGAAAACCCACCCATTCACTTCGAGAACATACAAATTCCATCCAGACAGCACACACCGTCAGGAGCTTTGACTACACCGCTGCGCCAATGTGCCAACGGTCAGTTTGTAGCATAAATCGCTGGAGAAACCCAACCACTCTGTGAACGACACAACTGCATTGCTTTCATATTCGTGTAAAGAGTAGAAACATTGTGGGTGTGGTCAGAGCACGACTCGGTGTGAGGTGGGGGATTCCTTTAATGTTTGTTCAATCGGTTGTGAATAATGAATGTCGCAAGAATGAAGTTACAGTTCAGACTCGATTTCGATCCTGATCTCTGGTGCTGCTTGTGTTGAGTTTGCATGTTCTCCCTATGACCGAGTGGCTTTTCAAAGGGTGATCCGGTTCCTCCCACATTCCAAAGACGTGAGGGAATGCGGGTTAATGGGCATCTGCAAATTGTATCTGTGTGCAGGAGTGGATGCGAAAGTGCGATAACGTCGAACAAATGTAAACAGGCGGCGTGGGAGAGAACAGAACCTTCGGACCACCACTTCCTGAAGACCACGTTCTCACAAGTTCTATCCCACTTTCTCCTTCACACTTTAGACTCTGAACAATTTACACGGGAAAGATTAACTTACAAACCAGCGCGTCTTCAGGATATGGGACGAACTCAGAGCACCCGGAGGAAACCAAAGACCATCACCTACATAACAGGGTCGCGCTGGGCCAAGAGTGCTGTTCACATTCTGTGTCAAGAAACTAAACTAAACTAAACTAAACTAAACTAAACTAAACTAAACAAAACAAAACGCAACGAAACGAAACCACCGTGTCAAGTAGGGTGGTACAGTGGCGCAGCGGTAGAGTTGGTGCGTTACAGCGCCTGAGACCCGAGTTCGATTCCGATGCCGGTGCTGTTTACACGGAGTTTGTATGTTATCCCTGTCACCGGGTGGGTCTCCGGGTGCTCCGGTTTCTTCCCACACGTCCAAAGACCTACAGGTTTGTAGATTAAGTGGCTTTGGTAAAATTGTAAATTGTCCAAAGTATGTAGGATAGTGTTAGTGGGCGGGTATCGCTGGTCGATGTGGACTCGTTGGGCAGAAAGGCCTGTTTCCGCGCTGTATCTCTGATATCTGAATCAAAAGTAAAGTCGGGTACCGCGCCAACTACTGGTAGCTGTGTAAGAAGGAACTGCAGATGCTGGTTTAAACCGAAGATAGACACAAAAATCTGGAGTAATTTCGCGCGACAGGCAGCATTTTTAGAGAGAATGAATGGGTGACGTTCGGGTCAAGATCCTTCTTCAGACCCGAAGATATCTGAAGAAGGGTCTCATCCCGAAACGTCACCTATTCCTTCTATCCAGACACGCAGCCTGTTCCGCTGATTTACTCCAGCTTTTGTGTCTATCTACAGGCAGTTGTAATAGATTGTACATTTGATGAAACAAATTTATCAAATCGACCGTCGATTACTCCGGCGGCCTCATCCCACTCCAAGCCGCAGTCACCGGATGGGGAACGGTCAGAGGAACCGATAAAGGATATAACATAGCGTTTGTGGCTGAATGACGGAAGAAAAGTTTGGGCCACACGGTGGCGCAGCGGCGCTCCGGTAGAGTTGCTGCCTTCCAGCGCTTGCAGCGCCGGGGATCTGGGTTAGATCCCGACTCTGGGTGCAGGATGTATCGAGTTTGTTCGTTCTATCCATGGCCGCGAGGCTTTTTCCGAGATCCTAGATTTCCTCCTACACTCCAAAGACCGGTTTGTGGGTAAATTGGCATGGGAAACTGTAAATTTTCCCTGGTGTGTGGAGGTTAGTGTTAATAAGGAATAGGAGTAGAATTAGGCCATTCGGCCCATCAAGTCTACTCCACCGTTCAATCATGGCTGATCTATCTCTCCCTCCTAACCCCATTCTCCTGCTTTCTCCCCATAACCCCAGACACCCGTACCAATCAAGAATCTACCTCTCTCTACCTTAAATATATCCACTGACTTGGCCTCCGCAGCCTTCTGTGGCAAAGAATTCCACAGATTCACCACCCTCTGACTAAAGAAATCCCTCCTCATCTCCTTCCTCAAAGAACGTCCTTTAATTCCGACAGTGACCCCAGAATCAGGTTTGATCCTGGGTTGAAGACTTGAGGCAGTGGATCAATCATTGTGATAGGGTACGTCCTTTTTCTCAACATACCTAACAGTGAATGGCCTGGATAAAGTGGATGCGGAGAGGGTGTTTCTACTAGGACCAGAGGACACCGCCTCAGAATAAAAGGACGTACCTTTAGAAAGGAGATGAGCGGGATTTGGACCAAATGGCTTAACCCTGCTCTTATGATCGATAAATATCTTAATGTTATTTTTTTAGGTCAGTTCAGCAAGCAAACAAGTTTGGTTTACAACCTACCTGAATTTAAAAGAGAGTTAGATAGAGCTTTCGGGGCCAGCGGAATCCAGGGATAAGGGGAGAAGGCAGGTACGGATCACCGATTGTGGATGATCAGCCATGATCACAATGAATGGCGGTGCCGGCTCGAAGGGCCGAATGGCCCCCGCCTGCACCTACCTTCTGTGTTTCTATGTTTCTATCCCTCTGCACTAGTAGCAGCGGTTTTCTTGGGACGAACCCTGGTATTGTCAAGCATTGGTCCGCTCTGGCAGCAAGAATAAACTGCAGGTGCTGTAAAAAACATAAAGGGGAAAGTGAAAGAGTGGTTGCAAGCTGCAAGTGAGGCAGCGTCGGGGAGGAGAGAAACTAGTCTGCTGTTCTGCGGGGATCGGTGGTGATTGCGCTCGTTGGGCCGAAGTGCCTGTTTCCACGCTGTGTCTCTAAACTAAGCTAAACTCTCGTAGCTGCGCCATTGTAAGGCCCACTTGTCAGGACCAGGTTTTGAAGGGACAATCAATTTTGTCTACCCCAACAAATATACTGCATGTAGCTTTTTCTGTGCTGTACACATGCGGAGTTGTCAATATTGAGAGCACTCCACTGTTTGGGAGATGTGATTTATTTCATCTTGCGCCTTTCGGGATCTCAGAACAATGAATGTGTGACTGTAATAATCTACACGTGAGATTGAAAAAGAAACAATACACACCTGAGCAAAAGAGTCCGATATCAGTTTGAATTCCTAGTTTACAAAACGACGGCATCCTTATATTGAAGCACGATATGAAGAAAGAATTTCTGCATCAAAATACATACCGGAGACAGCAACGACGGCGAGCAGCGGGTAATATATCTGTTGTGCTTTCAGAAGGAACAGATAAAAACGAATTTCGTTGAAACTCCTCGTTGGCTCCATGTCGGCGTAGCCGCTGGAATCGATTGAAGCCGCAAGTGTTGCTCTCATCAACACTATGGAATAACGCCACGAATAAATCCCTTATTATTAGAAAGGAAGATGTCCCCAATGGCGCAATTACCAGCCAGCGTGACTGATATTAATTCCAGTCAAGGAACATTAACACCTTCCTAGCCAACAACTTTTTTTTCTGTGTACAACAAAAACACTACAAAAAAGGCCTTCCACACACATGACGTCGTTTGTGTTTAGGAACATCCACAGTATCAGTGGAAACTTGTATCACTGCGAGTAAAATTCAAAGGGGTGGGTTAATACAGCCCAGTATTACAAAAATAGGAAATTGAGAAGGCTTATCAAGCAGTGCTCCGGGGTTTACCGAATCAGCAGATAGATTCAGAGCCACTCATTCTTTATGGAAACCGGTTTTAATGGAAACAGAGACTTTCACTTTGACGAAATATGGAATGAGATTATTGATGCTCCGTGAATTTTTCTGCGAATGCGAAGAATCTCGAGAACTGGTTAACCCGTGCTCCGTTCTCTGGTGTCATACAGTCATAGAGTCCTACAGCACAGAAAGAGGCCCTTCGGCCCATCGTGTCCGCGCCGCCCGTTACTAAACACAGTCTAATTTTAATCCCATTTTCCCGCATTTGGACCGTAGCCCTGAATGTTGTAGCATTTCAAGTGCCCATCCAAATGCCTCTTAAACGTTGTGAGTGTTCCCGCCTCCACCACCACCCCAGGCAGTGAGTTCCAGACTCCAACCACCCTCTGGGTGAAAAAGCTCTTTCTCACATCCCCCCGAAACCTCCCTCCCCTTACCCTGTATCTATGTCCCCTCGTTGTTGACTTCGCCAGTGGAAGAAGTTCCCCGCCATCTACCTTATCCATGCCCCTCATGATCTTGTACACCTCGATCATGTCCCCTCTCAGCCTTCTCTGCTCCAGGGAAAACAACTCCAGTCTGCCCAGTCTCTCCTCATAGCCGAGGCCCTTCATCCCTGGCAGCATCCTGGTGAATCTCCTCTGCACCCTCTCCAAAGCTATCACATCCTATCTATATTGTGGTGACCAGAACTGTACACAATACTCCAGCTGTGGCTGCTGGTGGTTTTAATTTTAATTTTATTTTAAGAACGCAGCAGGAAAACAGGTCTTTCGGCCCACCGAGTCCGCACCTGGAGTGCAATTTTGGTCTTCCAATTTGAGGAAGAACATTATTGATATTGTGGGAGTGCAGCGTAGGTTCGCCAGGTTCATTCCAGGGATGGCGGGACTGACACATGAGGAAAGAATGGAACGACTGGATGTGTGTTCACTGGAATTTAGAAGGAGGAGAGGGGGTCTTAGACAAAAATATAAAATTCTTAAAGGATTGGAAAGGCTAGCTGCAGGAAACATGTTCACGATGTTGGCGGAGTCCAGAAACAGCGGTCACAGTTTACGAATAAGCGGTCGGCCATTTAAGACTCAGATGAGGAAAAGCTTTTTCACCCAGAGAATTGTGAAGCTGTGGAATTCCCTGCCACCGAAAGCAGTGGAGGCCAATTCACTGGAGAGTTAGATTTATCTCTTACGGCGAAAGGAATCAGGGGGTATGGGGAAAAACCAGGAACGGCGTACTGATTTTAGATGATCAGCCATGATCATACTGCATGGCGGTGCTGGCTCGATGGACCGAAAGACCTACTCCTGTACCTATTTTTCTATGTTTCAGTGAGTCCACGCCAACCAGCGATCCACACACATTACCACTATCCTATAATGTACAATTATCCCAAGCCAATTTTGCCAAGCCAATTAACTCGACACATAAATCGAAGATCTTGGAAGAAACCCAAGCGGTCACGGGGAGAACCTACAGAAACTGCGTACAGACAGCACTCTTGATCAGGATCGATACCAGTATCTGGCGCTATAAGCGGTGTGAGGCAGAAACCCCACCGCTGCGCCACCGCGCCACCCTCACAGTGGTGACTGATAGGTAACATAATTGTGAATGGTGAGCGCTTTAGAGAGCTGGTTCTGGCGCGGTGTACTAAAATTATCATACACTTTCTCCCTCACCGCTATCCGGGGGTGCAAACACCTTTCCACGCGAACCAAAGGTTCATGCCAATATTCTCAACCTCGTTTCCATTTGTTGCCCCTTTTAACTATTTCTCCACGGAATTTGTGGCATTCTTTGTTCAATCAGATCACCGTGCAATTCATTTGTCATTAGTCATCACCACATGGCAGAAACACACACT
>NW_027604071.1:0-6667 GCF_053455715.1 Rhinoraja longicauda
TTCTCCGTGTGACCACATTGGATTCCTCCAGGAGCTCCGGTTTCCTCACACATCCCAAAGATTCGTCAGTTTGTAGTTTAATTGGCCACCGTAAATTGCCACTAGTGAGTGGGTGACTGGATGAGAAGGTGCAATGATATAGAAGTCATGAGAACAGGTTGGCATGGACACTGGGCAGAAAGGACTGCTTTCATGCTGTAGTTTTCAATGATTCAATGATATTTCTAGGATTTGGTGCAGTGAATCTATTACGTTTAACTATTGTTTTTACTCTGAATTCAAATGAACAATTTTCAAACATCTGATTATTAGAAACATTTAACCACAGCACAAAGGTGTGTTGACAGTCGTGACTGTCAAGCTATTTCACGTGTCACTGCTGCCTTATCATACTGGAGGTCGATAATGTCCTTAAGTCTAACACCTTTACTAGCAACAGTGCATCACTATTTTCCCATCTTACCTTTCCTCTTTTTTCTCCACCAAACAATTACTGCCAAGACAATAGCCAGCAATATCAGCACACACACAGCAATAAGGCCTATGTGCCTGTCTTTCCTCCCATTTCCTTCTGAAAAATAAGACACGCATAATTTTACAAATCAATTGTTAAGCTGTGTAGATTGGCACTGTCGGAAGACTTCAGGATGAAGAGGGTCTCGACCAAAAATGCCACCTATTCCTTTTCTCCAGAGATGCTACCTGACTCGCTGAGTTGCTCCAGCATTTTGTGTCTATCTATGGAGATTTCCAAGGTATATAAGATGATATGTTGTTTTGAATCATGCAGTTCCACACCATGGCAAAGGGCCAACATCTGTTCCGTACAACTCTGTGACATATGGCACCTTCATAGCCACAACTTAATTCAAGAAAGAAGGTAAATTGAAAGCAGAATGCTTTAACCCTATATAATCTAACACTTCTTTTGGGGAAAATGCTGGATTCTTTTAAGTAATGGCAGAACATTTAATTAATAGCAAAACCATAAAGTGCATTAACAGGGTATTAACAGGAAAATTGAAGAAAGAAGGAATTGCAGATACTGATTTTCACAAAAGCTTTAGTTTAGTTTAGTATATTGTCACATGAATAGCGAAGAAGGGATCTGCAAGCTGCAGGAAGATATAAATGAGATGGTCAGATGGGCGGAGCAGTGGCAGATGGAATTTAATCCTGAAAAGTGCGAGGTGATGCACTTTGGCAGAAATAACTTGGAGAGGGAGTACACCATGAATGGAAGGACCCTAGGGAAGACAGGGGTACAGGGGACCTTGGTGTACAGGTACACAAGTCCTTGAAGGCAGCAGGACAGGTGGATAGGGTGGTTAAAAAGGCATATGGGTTACTGGCCTTCATTAGCCGGGGCATCGAATATAAAAGTAGGGGGGTAATGATGGAATTGTACTGAACACTGGTGAGGCCACAGCTGGAGTATTGTGTACAGTTCTGGTCACCACATTATAGAAAGGATGTGATAGCTTTGGAGAGGGTGCAGAGGAGATTCACCAGGATGCTGCCAGGGATGAAGGGCCTGGGCTATGAGGAGAGACTGAGCAGACTGGGGTTGTTTTCCCTGGAGCAGGGAAGGCTGAGAGGGGACATGATCGAGGTGTACAAGATCATGAGGGGCATGTATTAGGTAGATGGCGGGGAACTTCTTCCACTGGTGGAAGGTTCAACAACGAGGGGACATAGATACAGGGTAAGGGGAGGGAAGTTTCGGGGGGATGTGAGAAAGAACTTTTTCACCCAGAGGGTGGTTGGAGTCTGGAACTCACTGCCTGGGGTGGTGGTGGAGGCGGGAACACTCACAACGTTTAAGAGGCATTTGGATGGGCACTTGAAATGTTACAACATTCAGGGCTACGGTCCAAATGCGGGAAAATGGGATTAAAATTAGACTGTGTTTGGTAACGGGCGGCGCGGACACGATGGGCCGAAGGGCCTCTTTCTGTGCTGTAGGACTCTATGACTATGACTCTATAACTGAGGCGCAGTGAAAAGGTTTTGTTATGTGCTAACCAGTCAGTGGAAAGAATGTACATGATAGATACAAAATGCTGGAGTAACTCAGCGGGACAGGCAGCATCTCTGGCGGACATCGACTCAGTCAGAAGGATCGTGTCCCGAAACATCACCTATTCCTTTTCTCCAGAGAAGCTGCCTGACCAGCTGAGTTATTCCAGTATTTTGTGTCCATCTTCGCTGTAAACCGGCATCTGCAGTTCCTTCTTACACATGGACAGTCGACATTTCGGTTTGGGACCCTTCCACAAAACTTTGTTTGAGAAATTGATTAGAATTCTTTGAAAATACAACAGAGTTGATAAAGAGGAACCCGTACATAGTGTATAATCGAACAGCAGTGGCTTGCAGGTGTGAAAAGCCTAAACTTCAAAGACAGAATGCTGGAAATACTCAGCAGAATAGGTAGCACAACTGGAGCGAGAAACAAAAGAAATACAATATATCTGGATTTCCATCTGGTATCTGATCAGGTAATGCAAAGGCACATGGCTTATGACATTGGGGGTAATAATTAGCATGAATGGCAAAACAATTTAGAGCAAGTAGACAGTTGTCTTAAAGGAGCGTTCAGGTTGAGAAACTGCAACCAATGGGGCGGCACTGGGATCAGTGCAAGAAAGTCAACTACTTAGAGTTGGTATTCAGAGCAGATGAAGGGCGTGCTGGCACTGTGGCCTAGATTACTGATGATACATAGACAGGTTGGAAATTAAGTTCTGGAGTATGTCAACCGTCTTTAGAGTGAAACATCACATTCCTTAGTTGTGCATTGTTCGAGGGAGGAAACGTTTTCAAAAGTGAGCATTTGTGTCGGTCAGTGCAGAATAGCTGTAATCAAACTAGTACGATCGCTGTTCGTCAGGCAGACCTATCTGGTGGGCAATTGTGATCAGTAGATTTTGATGTACGGGCATTTGACGATACTGGTTAGGTCAAGTGGAGATGGTAATATTTTTCCATGCAGAAGCTGTAACTTGCATCACAGAACTTACTTCATTAGGTTTACTTTTATTATTGCCAGAGTTCAAGATACAGTGCAAATGTTTCTTTTGCATGCTATCCAAACAGATCAGATAATACTATACATAAATAAACTCAAATACAATAGATGGAGCAACAAGGAAGATGCAGAGTACAGAATAGAGTTCTCAGCATTGTAACGCATCAGTTCCATAGTTCATGTTCAATGTGCACAATGAGGTTGAGGTGCATCGTACATTACAACAATATTATGCAAGGCCACTTCCAAAGCCTGATTACAGATGGAAAGGGGGCGTTCCTGAGTCGGGTAGTGCACATTTTCAACTTTCTGTACCTAGAGCCTGATGGGAGCAGGAAGGAGGAGGAATGGCCGGGGTGGGATAAGTCTCATATTCCAAGGCAACCTGGAGTCTATTGAGTCAATAGTGGGAAGTCTGGTCTGTTAGATGATCTTTAACTCTTTGTATTTTCTTGCAGTCTTGGGCAGTGCAGTTCCCAAATCAAGTTGTGATGCAACCCAACAACATGCTTTCTCCAGCGGCATCTATAGATGTTTGCAAGAGTCACCAGACATGATGAATATCCTCAGTCTCCTGAGGAAGTAGAGGTGTCAGTGTGCCTCCTTGGTGATGTGGTCAGTCCATGACAGAATATTGGATAGATTCATGCCATGGAACACGAAGCTCTCAATCATTTCCACTTCGGACCATTGATTCGGATTGGGGCATGTACTCCCCCAGTGCCTTGCTGTTATTCATTTTTTATTGAAACACACTTTTCATTGATTTCAGTTCCACCACTGAGAATCTCAAATGCGCCTTCCGTGTATATTAGCTATTTATTTACTTTTGATATATTTTCCGTTGAGAAAGTCTTCTGCTCATTGTGGAGAGTGGGTGCTGATTACATGATGGCTTCGAGCAACAACACTACACAAAGAAAGTTTAAGCATCTTGGAATATGGGATGCAGTCACAATTATTAAAATGGAAACGACAGAAGATAATGATAAACTGTTTCATTAACACTTCAGTTTCTTCTATCTATGAAATAATTTTTAACGTCCTTACCCCAGATGATGGTCTTCCCACCGGGCAGGCTGCTGTGATCGACATGACAGGAATACTGTTTCCCATCATATGGATCATACTCAAGGACAGACCTTAGATGATATGTTCCATTGCTGTTGGGTACGACCCCAGAAGATTTGGTCTGAGAGATATGTTGACCATTCTGCAACCAGCTCACATTGATGGCCGGTGGGTAAAATCCAAACACAGTGCAGTACAGGACTGAATGATCATCAGGGCGGGCAGCGAGAGAGACCTCAGGGGAGACTACAAGACAATAAGTTGGTTATTTTCACCTTCAGTAAAACTTGCAGTCACCCACCACAAAATATTCTTCAGCCCACTGCAACCACCAAGCGACTGTCTACATCCGCCCCATTTTGCCTCTTTCATCACCATTACCCAACCACGAGGTTGCAAAGAGATGGTACTGTTAAGACAGTACACAAGAAAGTTTGAAAGCACGTACCATTCGATTCAAGAACAGGATCTTCCCCACTGTTATCGGACTACTGAATTATTCTCATGTAAGATAAGGTGTTGTCCTGATCTACCAACTAACATTTGTGAACCATGCACAATTTTTGATCTGCAGTTTCTCTGTAACTGTAATGCTATTAGTTCAGTTTAGTTGATTGTCACATGTACCGAGGTAGAGTGCAAAGCTTTTGTTGCATGCTAACCAGTCAGCAGAGAGACAATATATGATTACAATCGATCCATTTACAGTCTACCGGAACATAAGGGAATAACATTTATTGCAAAGTAAAGCCAGCATAGTCAGATCATGGATAGTCCGAGGGCCATCACTGAAGTAGATAATGGTTCAGCACTGCTCTCTGGTTATGGTAGGATGATTCAGTTGCCTGATAAGAGCTGGAAAGAAACTGTCCCTGAATCTGGTGATGTGCGTTTCACACTTCTATACATTTGCCTGATGGGAGAGGAGATAAGAGGGCGTGGCCAGGGTGTGACTTGTCCTTGATTATGCTGCAGGCCTTGTTGAGGCAGCATAAGGTACTGTATAAATGGAGTCAATAGAAGGGAAGTTGGTTTGTGTGATAATCTGGGCTGCGTCCACAATTCGCTACAATTTCTTGGATGGAGCTGTTTCCAAACCAAGCTGTAATGCATCCTGATAAAATTCTTTCTATGGTGCATCTGTAGAAGTTGGTGAGACTACAATATAGTGTAACTGTATATTCTGCACTCTGAATATTTTTCTCTTTACACTGTTCTATTTGTGGATGGCTTGATTGTTGTTACGTGTAGTATGATCTGTCTGGATAACACAGACAAACTTTAGACGTTATCTCAGTTCACGTGACAATAATAAACCAATACCAACAGCAAATCTTTTCACTAAAATTGACAATGATAAATAATTGACAAGTTACAAAATAAAGGCCAATTGAGGAGTGGTCACGCTTAAAATTGGCAGTATTTTCACTCGTCTTCAATAGGGGACACAAGTTACGAGATAAAAGAGACCAGTCATTTGTTTAGAAATCTCTTTTTGCAGAGAGTGGTCATCGTCTGGCAATCTCTACCTTAGAGATTTGTGAAAGCAGGATCATTGGAAGTATTTTATGTGGCGGTAGTGAAAGATCGGGGTATTGAGAGCAATGAGGAAATGGCACTGAACAGGTGTAGAGGCATGAGGAACATCAGCCATGGTCATATTGAATGGTGGGAGGTTTGAGGACCAAATGGCTTACTTGGGAACTTGATAACTGAGGAGAAACTGGCTTCTGTAAATTGTCTCTAGCTTGTGGGACAGAACTAATGAACGGGCGTTTGCTGGTCGGTGCGGACTCAGTAGCCCAAAGGTCCTGTTTCCATACTCTATCACTAAAATACACCAAAACTAATCTCCACTGCCTGCATGTGATCCATATCCTTGTATTTCCTGCATCTCCATTAGCCTGTCCAAAACCTTCTTCAGCACCATTATCATGTCCGCCTCTACCACCACTCCTGGTCGTGCATTCTAGGTCTCTCTGTGCAAAAAAAACACTTGATCTGCACATCTCGTTCACATTTTGCCCTCTGAAGCTGAACACTGCTCTATAGAGATGTGTGATATAGAACCCATTAGGGGCTGTCAACTGTGGTCAAGAAAAGCCATGGTTAAGTAATATGAAAGACATCAATTACACTTTCTCCCTGTCAAACAGGGGTGTAACGCTGAGGCTCTGTAAGGCACTGGTCAGGCCGCATTTGGAGTATTGCGAGCAATTTCGGGCACCGTATCTGAGGAAGGATGTGTTGGCTCTGGAGAGGGTCCAGAGGAGATTTACAAGAATGATCCTAGAAATAAACGAGTTAACATATGATGAGCGTTTGACGACACTGGGCCTGCATTCGTTGCAGTTTAGAAGAATAAGGGAGAACCTCATTGAAACATACCAAATAGTGAAAGACATGGATAGAATGGATGTGGAGAGGATGTCTCCACTGGTGGGATAGTCTACAACTAGAGGTCATAGTCTCAATATTAAAAGACATTCATTTAGGAAGGAAATGAGGAGGAATGTATTTTGTCAGAGGGTGGTGAATCTTGGAATTATTTGCCACAGAAGGCTG
>NW_027604072.1:0-6652 GCF_053455715.1 Rhinoraja longicauda
GTCCCCCTCCCTCCCCCCTTCCCATCTCCCTCCCCCTCCCTCCAGCTCCCACCCTTCCCCCTCCCCCCTTCCCCCTCCCCCCATTCCCCCTCCCCTCCCACCACTTCCCCCCTCCCCTCCATCCCCCTCCTCCCTCCCCCTCCCTCCCCGCTTCCCGGTTACAATGGAAACCCTACGAGGACGGGCGCGACGGGGAAAGTGGGGTACTGGGAAAAGGGGAGGTCCCCCTTCCTCCCCCCTTCCCCCCTCCCTCCACCCCTCCTCTCTGCCTCCCCCTTCCCCCCTCCCCCTCCCCTCCCCCTCCCTCCCCCTCCCCCTCCCCTCCCTCCTCCACACCTCCTTCCTCCCTTCCCTCTCCCCCACTCCCGTCACGGATACAATGGAAAACCTACGAGGAAAATGTAGGTACTGGGAAAATGGGAGATCCCCTCCCTCCCCATTCCCCCTCCCCTCCCCCCTCCCTCCCCCTTCCCTCCCCCTACCCCCTCCCCCCTTCCCCCTCCCCCTTCCCCCCCCTCCCCTCCCCCTCCCCTCCTCCCTCCACACCTCCCTCCTCCCTCTCTCCCCCTTCCCTCCCTCCCCTCCTCCCGGTTACAATGGAAACCCTACGAGGACGGGCCCAACGGGGAAAGAGGGGTACTGGGAAAAGGGGAGGTCCCCCTCCCTCCCCTCTCCCTCCCCCCACCCCCCCTTCCCCCCTCCCCTCCCCCTCCCTCCCCCTCCCCCCTAACCCCTCCCTCCCCCCTCCCATCCCCCCTCCCATCCCCCCTCTCCCCCCCTCCCTCCCCCCTGCCCCCTCCCTCCCCTCTCCCTCCCCCCTCCCTTCCCCCCCTCCCCTCCTCCCTCCCCCTTGCCTCCCCCCAACCCTCCCCCTTTCCTCCCCCCACTCCCCTCCCGGTTACAATGGAAACCCTACGTTGACGGGCCCAACGGGCACACTTGTGCTAGTCTATCTATATACTATTAAAACTCAGATCTTGTATATATGTACCTATCTTTCTATCACAGCTGCTATTGGCTTACAGAGGTTTTAAATTTACATTTTTTTTTTCTGACCTTTTTTTTCAAGGTCTTCAGCTTGTGACATCACAATGCCCCTGTGAGATGAGCTCGAGCTGACCCCCATTCTCCCCCCCCCCGCGGTATTCAGCGTGTGGCATCACAATGGACAAGCAGCTGCTATTGGGTGTTTAATCTTTACAGACGTTTTAAATTAACATTTTTTTTTCTGACCTTTTTTTTCAAAGTCGTGAGAAGCACTAAGTAACCGCGAATGTAGCAAAAACAGCACTTAAACAGCACTTTAAACAGCACTTTAAACAGCACTGTTTTCAAGTAGTCTTTTTTATTGCAAGTCACTTAACATACACAGATCAGCATGGGGCCTCTATGCTCGTGGGCCACCGGAGAAAGTATTGCGAAACAGCACTTGGAGTGTGTCTGGGGGAAAGAGATAATGGGGGGGGTCTGAGAATGGGGACTGGGGAGGGGGACAACAGGGGTCGTTGCGGAGGTGGCTTCGTGGTGGGGGAAAGAGGGGTACTGGGGAAAGGGGAGGTCCCCCTTCACCCCTCAACCCCTTCCTCCCTCTCCTTCCCAACTCCATCCCCACTCCCTCCCCCCTCCTCCCCCTCCCTCCCCAAATCCCTCCCCCCTCCCTCCCCACCTCCCTCAACCCTCCCCACCTAACTCCCCCCCTCCCTCCTTCCCTCCATCCCTCCCTCCCCAATCCCTCCCCCCTCCCTCCACCCTTCCATCCCTCTCCCCCTCCCCCCTCCTTCCACCCTCCCTCCCCCCTCCCGGTTACAATGGAAACCCTACAGGGACGGGCCCAATGGGGAAAGAGCGGTACTGGGAAAAGGGGAGGTCCCCCTCCCTCCCACTTCCACCCTCCCTCCCTCCCCCTCCCCCACCCCCTCCCCTCCTCTCTCCCTCCCCCCTCCCCCCCTCCACTCCCCCCTACCCTCCCCCTCCCTCCCTCCCCCTCCTCCCTCCACACCTCCCTCCTCCCTCCCTCCCCCTTCCCTCCCTCCCCTCCTCCCGGTTAAAATGGAAACCCTACGAGGACGGGCCCAACGGGAAAGAGGGGTACTGGGAAATGGGGAGGTCCCCCTCCCTCACCCTTCCCCCCTCGCCTCCCCCCTCCATCCCCCCTACCCCCCTCCCTCCCCTCTCCCTCCCTCCCCCCCTTCCTCCCCTCCCTCCCCCTCCCCTCCTCCCTCCACACCTCCCTCCTCCCTCCCTCCCCTTCCCTCCCTCCCCTCCTCCCGGTTACAATGGAAACCCTACGAGGACGGGCCCAACGGGGAAAGAGGGGTACTGGGAAAAGGGGAGGTCCCCCTCCCTCCCCCCTTCCCCCTCCCTCCCCCCTCCCCCACCTCCCTCCCCTCTCCCTCCCCCCTCCCCCCACCCCTACCCCGCCCTCCCCTCCCCCTACCCCCCTCCCTCCCCTCTCCCTCCCCCCTCCCCCCTTCCCCCCTCCCCTCCCCCCCATCCCTCCCCCTCCCCTCCTCCCTCCCTCCCCCTTCCCTACCCCCCGATCCCCTCCCGGTTACAATGGAAACCCTACGGGTATCTGGGTTTCATTTTGTATCAGAGATTTTGGCAAAACGGTAAACCGTCGCGCCACGAGTTTTGCACCGCCTTAATCACCAACCTCCCGTCTGACCGGCCGCGTTATTTTCATTTAATTTGGTCGCATATTTTTTAAGTTACAGAGGTTTTAAAGCGCTGCACCCCCCCTGATTTATCAAAGTTTTGACAGAAGGGGGGCGCTGCGGTGCGGATTAATCTTCATTGTGATGTCACAATGCCCCTGTGAGATGAACTCGAGCTGACCACCCTTCCCCCCCCCCCCGCGGTATTCATCGTGTGACGTCACAATGGACAAGCAGCTGCTATTGGGTGTCTACTCTTTACAGAGGTTTTAAATTTACATTTTTTTATTTCTGACCTTTTTTTTCAAGGTCTTCAGCTTGTGTGACATTGTTGCGAAGAGCACTTACATATCGCGAAGAGCACTTACACATCGCCGTGAGAAGCACTTAGTCATCGGGAATGTTGCAAGAAAAGCACTAATTGTTTTAAAGTAGCGTTTATTGTTATTACGAGTCACTTAGCATACACATAACAGCATGGGGCCCCTATGCTCGTGGGCCACCGGGGCAGGTCTTTCGTAAAAAGCTTTTAGAGTGTGTCTGGGGAGAGAGAGAATGGGGGGGTCTGAGAATGGGGACCGGGATAGGGACAACAGGGGTCGTTGCGGAGGGGACTTGATGGTGGGGGAAAGAGGGGTACTGGGAAAAGGGGAAGTCCCCCTTCCCCACTCAACCCCTTCCTCCCCCCTCCTTCCAACCTCCATCCCCAATCCCTCCTCCCCTCCTCCCCAACTCCCTCCCCATCACTCCCCACCTACCTCACCCCTCCACCCCTAACTCCCCCCATCCCTCCTTCCCTCCATCCCTCCTCCCTCCCTCCACCCTTCCATTCCTCTCCCCGTCCCCCCTCATTCCACCCACCCTCCACCCCTTCCGGTTACAATGGAAACCCTACGGGGACGGGCCCAACGGGGAAAGAGGGGTACTGGGAAAAGGGGAGGTCCCCCTCCCTCCCCCCTTCAACCCCTCCCCTCGCCCCTCCCTCCCACCTCCCTTCCCCTCCCCCACTACCCTCTCCCTCCCCTCTCCCTCCCCCTCCCCACTTCCACCCTCCTCTCCCCCTCCCCTCCCCTCCCCCTCCCTCACCCTCCCCTCCTCCCTCCACACCTCCCTCCTCCCTCCCTCCCCCTTCCCTCCCTCCCTTCCTCCCGGTTACAATGAAAACCCTACGAGGACGGGCCCAACGGGGAAAGAGGGGTACTGGGAAAAGGGGAGGTCCCCCTCCCTCCCCCTCCCCCCCCACCCCCTCCCTCCAATCTCTCTCCACCCTCCACCACCTTCCCCCTCCCCCCCTTCCCCCCTCCCCTCCCCCCTCCCTCCCCCTCCCATCCTCCCTCCACACCTCCCTCCTCCCTCCCTCCCCCTTCCCTCCCTCCCCTCCTCCCGGTTACAATGGAAACCCTACGTGGAAGGGCCCAACGGGGAAAGAGTGGTACTGGGAAAAGGGGAGGTCTCCCTCCCCCCTTCCCCCCTCCCTCCCCCTCCCTCCCCCTGCCCCGCTAACCCCTCCCTCCCCCCTCCCCCCTTCCCCCCTCCACCCCCTCCAACCCTCCCCTCCCCCCCTCCCTCCCCCTCCCCTCCCCACTCCACACCTCCCTCCTCCCTCCCTCCCCCTTCCCTCCACCCCACTCCCCTCCCGGTTACAATGGAAACCCTACGAGGACGGGCCCAACGGGCACACTTGTGCTATTATACTATTAAAACTCAGTTCTTATGTATGAGTATATTTGTATGTTGGGTTTGGGTAGTTATCAGTGATTTCGGCAAAACGATAAACCGTCGCGCCACGGTTTTTGCACCGCCTTGATCACCAACCTCCCGGCTGACCGGCCGCGATATTTTCATTTAATTTGGTCGCATGTTTTTTAAGTTACAGAGGTTTAAAAACGCTGCCCCCCCTGATTTATCGAAGGTTTTACAGAAGGGGGGCGCTGCGGTGCGGATTAATCTTCACTGTGATGTCACAATGCCACTGTGAGATTAACTCGAGCTGACCCCCCTTCCCCCCCCCCCCCCCCGCGGTATTCAGCGTGTGATGTCACAATGGACAAGCAGCAGCTATTGGGTGTCTACTCTTTACAAATTTACATTTTTTTATTTTTATCCTTTTTTTTCAAGGTCTTCACTTTGTTTCGAAAAAAGAAAGGGGAGGTCCCCCCTCAACCCCTTCCTCCCCACTCCTTCCCACCTCCATCCCCACTCCCTCCCCCCCTCCTCCCCAACTCCCTCCCCATCCCTCCCCACCTCCCTCACCCCTCGATGACGGGCCCAACGGGGAAAGAGGGGTACTGGGAAAAGGGGAGGTCCCCCTCCCTCCCCCCTTCCCCCCTCCCTCCCCCTCCCTCCACCCCCCCTTCCCCACTCCCCCCTTCCTCCCTCCACTCCCACCCTTTCCCCCCTCCCCTCCCCCACTCCATCCCCCTCCCCTCCTCCCTCCCTCCCCCCTCCCTCCCCGCCTCCCGGTTACAATGGAAACCCAACGAGGAAGGGCCCAATGGGGAAAGAGGGGTACTGGGAAAAGGGGAGGTCCCCCTCCCTCCCCCCTTCCACCTCCCTCCCCCTCCCTTCCCACCCCTCCTCCCTCCACACCTCCCTCCTCCCTCCCTCCCCCCTCCCTCCCCGCCTCCCGGTTACAATGGAAACCTACGAGGACGGGCCCAACGGGGAAAGAGGGGTACTGGGAAAACGGGTGGTCCCCCTCCCTCCCCCCTTCCCCCATCCCTCCCCTCCCCCTTCCCCCCTCCCTCCCCCTCCCTCCACCCCCCCCCTTCCCACTCCCCCCTTCCTCCCTCCACTCCCACCCTTTCCCCCCTCCCCTCCCCCCTCCATCCCCCTCCCTCCACCCCCCCTCCCCCCTCCCCCCTTCCCCCTCCCCTCCCCCCCCTCCCTCCCCTCCACACCTCCCTCCTGCCTTCCCTCCCCCCCACTCCCCTCCCGGTTACAATGGAAACCCTACGAGGACGGGCCCAACGGGGAAAGAGGGGTACTGGGAAAAGGGGAGGTCCCCCTCCCTCCCCTTCCTCCCTCCCCTCCCCCCTCCCTCCCCCCCACCCCCTCCCTCCCCTCTCCCTCCCTCTCCCCTCCTCCCTCCACACCTCCCTCCTCCCTTCCCTCCCCCCCCCACTCCCCTCCCGGTTACAATGGAAACCCTACGAGGACGGGCCCAACGGGGAAAGAGGGGTACTGGGAAAAGGGGAGGTCCCCCTCCCTCCCATTCCCCCCTCCCCTCCCCCCCAGCCCTCCCCCTCCCCTCCCCCTCCCCCTCCCCTCCTCCCTCCACACCTCCCTCCTCCCTCCCTCCCCCTTCCCTCCCCTTCCCTCCCTCCCCTCCTCCCGGTTACAATGGAAACCTTACGAGGACGGGCCCAACGGGCACACTTGTGCTAGTCTATCTATCTATATACTATTAAAACTCAGATATTCTATATGAATATATTTGTATGTTGGGTTTGAGTATTTATCAGTGATTTCGGCAAAACGGTAAACCGTCGCGCCACGGTTTTTGCACCGCCTTGATCACCAACCTTCCGTCTGACCGGCCGCGATATTTTCATTTAATTTGGTCGCATGTTTTTTTAAGTTACATAGGTTTTAAAGCGCTGCCCCCCCTGATTTATCGAAGGCTTTACAGAAGGGGCGCGCTGCGGTGCGGATTTGGTCTTCAGCTTGTGACGGCTACATTGTTTCGAAAAGTTTCCAGAAAAGCACAGATTGTATTAAAGACACTTGACATACACAGATCAGGAGGACGGGCCCAACGGGCACACTTGGAGAGTAAGAGTGGGGCTGGGGGAGGAGAGAATGGGGGGTGATGGGGTCGGGCCCAACGGGCCCGCTTTGCTAGTATACTATTAAAACTCAGATCTTCTATATGAATATATTTGTATCTTGGGTATGGGTAGTTATCAGTGATTTCGGCAAAACGGTAAACCGTCGCTCCACGGTTTTTGCACCGCCTTGATCACCAACCTCCCGGCTGACCGGCCGCGATATTT
>NW_027604073.1:0-6652 GCF_053455715.1 Rhinoraja longicauda
GGGAGAACGTACAAACTCCGTACAGATGGCACCCGTAGTTGGGATGGAACCCAGGTCTCCGACGCTGCATTCGCTGTAGGGCAGCAACTCTACCACTGTGTCACTATGCCACCAAGTTTAGATTTAGTTTAGAGATACAGCAGGGAAACAGGCCCTTCGGCCCTCCAAGTCCGCGATGATCACACTGGTTTAGTTTAGAGACAGTGCGGAAACACAGGGTCTGCCCAGCTTCTCCTGTGATGCTTTAAGAGTGAGGAATTTAGTCATCTTCAGCCAGGGTGTTGCTCCTCAGGGGGAGGGGGGTGTTGTGGCTGTGAGGGGGGCCGGTCCTCACCCTGTCGCGGCGGGTGTCGGGGAGCGGCGTGTGCTTGGAGTGATTCCGGCCGAGCTTATCCCCGCTCCGCCAGAACTGCTCATCGGGCCCAGGCTCCGGAATATTTCCCGGGAGCCGGCCCCAACACAACTTGAGCCGCCTCTCCCAGATGCCCAGCAATGCGGTTCCGTGATGCAGGCAGACGTTTACTGTATAGGATGCTCCTGCACACTCTGCACCTCCTCGCCTTCGTCTTCCGTCCGGATACGCCTTGGTGATCCGTGTCGCCACCTGATGGCGGGGGTGGTCCCCAGTAGAGGTCTCTCTACAAGGGAGTCCTCCCCCCTTACATCGGGGACCTGGGGTGGAGAGTGTTGCACAGAGCCGTTGTGTGTAACAAATGTTTGAGCCGGTTCACGGACTCGCCGGCCGCCTGTATTTTTTGCGGCGAGGAAGACTCCGTGTTCCACGTGTACATGGAGTGTGTGAGGTTGCTGCCCCTGTATGAGTATCTGAAGGGGTTGCTCCTCAAGTTTTGGCTGCATTTCAGTCCTACGATCCTGGTGTTTGGGCACAGGGCTGGGAGTGGGGAGGGCTGGTCGGGAGGGTGGGATTTCCCTGTCGGTTTGCTCCTGGGACTGGCCAAGATGGCCGCTCCTGGGACTGGCCAAGATGGCCGCTCCTGGGCCAAGATGGCCATTCGTGGGTCCAGGCAGCGGGCGGTCGATGGTCACAACAGAGACGGCTGCCTGCCCCTATGTCCGTGCTCATGTGACCCTGGAGAGGGAACACGCGGTGTCCACGGGGACACTGGAGGCCTTCCGTGGACGCTAGTCGCCGCGGGGGGTTGAGTGCATCTAATACTAAAACTCCCATTTGTTTGTTTGTTTGTTCCTGAACTACAGCCAAAACAGTACACTCCAGGATGGTATGTTGCCTCCCTGGTGCAAGGGTCAGGGATGTCTCTGAGCGGCTGCAGAACATTCTAGATGGGGAGGGTGAACAGCCAGTTGTCGTGGTGCACATTGGCACCAATGATATAGGTAAAAAACGGGATGAGGTCCTACAAGGTGAATTTAGGGAGCTAGGAGATAAACTTAAAAGTAGGACCTCAAAGGTAATAATCTCTGGATTACTACCAGGGCCACGTGCTAGTCAGAGTAGAAATAGGAGGATATTTCAGATGAATACGTGGCTTGAAAAATGGTGCAAGGGGGAGGGATTCAAATTTCTGGGACATTGGAACCAGTTCTGGGGGAGGTGGGACCAGTACAAACAGGACGGTCTGCACCTGAGCTGGAATGGAACCAATGTCCTTGGGGGAGTGTTTGCTAGTGCCGTTGGGGAGGATTTAAACTAATATGGCAGGGGGATGGGAGCATGAGCAGAGAGACAGAGGGGTATAAAATGAGGGTAGAAGCAACAGGTAGCAAGGTGAAAAGTAAAAGTGGCAGGCAGACAAATCCTGGGCAAAAATCAAAAAGGGCCACTTTTCAACATAATTGTATAAGGGGTAAGAGTGTTGTAAAAACAAGCCTGAAGGCTTTGTGTCTCAATGCAAGGAACATTCGGAATAAGGTGGATGAGTTGAATGTGGAGATAGTTATTAATGATTATGATATAGTTGGGATTACGGAGACATGGCTCCAGGGTGACCAAGGCTAGGAGCTCAACATCCAGGGATATTCTATATTCAGGAGGGATAGACAGAAAGGAAAAGGAGGTGGGGTAGCGTTGCTGGTTAGAGAGGAGATTAACGCAATAGAATGGAAGGACATTAGCTTGGAGGATGTGGAATCGATATGGGTAGAGCTGCAAAACACTAAGGGGCAGAAAACGCTAGTGGGAGTTGTGTACAGGCCACCTAACAGCAGTAGTGAGGTTGGGGATGGCATCAAGCAGGAAATTAGAAATGCATGCAACAAAGGTAAAACAAAGGTGACTTCAATCTACATATAGATTGGGTGAATCAAATTGGCAGAGGTGCTGAGGAAGAGGATTTCTTGGAATGTATACGGGATAGTTTTCTCAACTCAACATGTAGAGGAACCAACGAGAGAGCAGGCTATTCTAGATTGGGTATTGAGTAATGAGGAAGGGTTAGTTAGCAGTCTTGATGTGCGTGGCCCCTTGGGCAAGAGTGACCATAATATGGTGGAGTTCTTCATTAGGATGGAGAGTGACTTAGTTAATTCAGAAACAACGGTTCTGAACTTAAAGAAAGGTAACTTTGAGGGCATGAGACGTGAATTGGCCAAGATAGACTGGCAATTGATTCTTAAAGGGTTGACGGTGGATATGCAATGGAAGGCATTTAAAGACCGCATGGATGAACTACAACAATTGTTCATCCCAGTTTGGCAAAAGAATAAATCAGGGAAGGTAGTGCATCCGTGGCTAACAAGGGAGATTAGGGATAGTATCAAAACAAAAGATGAAGCGTACAAATTAGCAAGAAAAAGCAGCCTACCAGAGGACTGGGAGAAATTCAGAGTCCAGCAGAGGAGGACAAAGGGCTTAATTAGGAAAGGGGAAATAGATTATTAAAAAAGAAAACTGGCAGGGAACATAAAAACTGACTGCAAAGCTTTTATAGATATGTGAAGAGAAAAAGATTAGTTAAAACAAATGTAGGTCCCTTGCAGTCAGAAACAGGTGAATTGATCATGGGGAACAAGGACATGGCAGACCAATTGAATAACTACTTTGGTTCTGTCTTCACTAAGGAAGACATAAATAATCTGCCGGAAATAGCAGGGGACCGGGGGTCTAATGAGATGGAGGAACTGAGGGTAATCCAGGTTAGTCGGGAAGTGGTGTTAGGTAAATTAAATGGATTAAAGGCCGATAAATCCCCAGGGCCAGATAGGCTGCATCCCAGAGTGCTTAAGGAGGTAGCCCCAGAAATAGTGGATGCATTAGTGATAATTTTTCAAAACTCTTTAGATTCTGGAGTAGTTCCTGAGGACTGGAGGGTAGCTAATGTAACCCCACTATTCAAAAAGGGAGGGAGAGAGAAAACGGGGAATTACAGACCAGTTAGTCTAACATTGGTAGTGGGGAAAATGCTAGAGTCAGTTATTAAAGATGTGATAGCATCACATTTGGAAAGTGGTGAAATCATTGGACAAAGTCAGCATGGATTTATGAAAGGTAAATCATGCCTGACGAATCTTATAGAATTCTTCGAGGATGTAACTAGTAGAGTGGATAAGGGAGAACCAGTAGATGTGTTATATCTGGACTTCCAGAAGGCTATCGACAAGGTCCCACATAAAAGATTAGTATGCAAACTTAAAGCACACGGTATTGTGGGTTCAGTATTGATGTGGATAGAGAACTGGCTGGCAGACAGGAAGCAAAGAGTAGGAATAAACGGGTCCTTTTCAGAATGGCAGGCAGTGACTAGTGGGGTACCGAAAGCTCAGTGCTGGGACCCCAGCTATTTACAATATATATTAATGATTTGGATGAGGGAATTGAATGCAACATCTCCAAGTTTGCGGATGACACGAAGCTGGGGGGCAGTGTTAGCTGTGAGGAGGATGCTAGGAGGCTGCAACGTGACTTGGATAGGTTAGGTGAATGGGCAAATGCATGGCAGATGCAGTATAATGTAGATAAATGTGAGGTTATCCACTTTGGTGGCAAGAACAGGAAAGCAGATTATTACCTGAATGGTGGCCGATTAGGAGAAGGGGAGATGCAACGAGACGTGGATGTCGTGCTACACCAGTCATTGAAAGTAGGCATGCAGTTGCAGCAGGCAGTGAAGAAAGCAAATGGTATGTTGGCATTCATAGCGAGGGGATTTGAGTATAGGAGCAGGGAGGTTCTGCTGCAGTTGTACAGGGCATTGGTGAGACCACACCTGGAGTATTGCGTACAGTTTTGGTCTCCTAATCTGAGGAAATGCATTCTTGCCATAGAGGGAGTG
Organism: Rhinoraja longicauda; assembly: GCF_053455715.1. NCBI lineage: Eukaryota > Metazoa > Chordata > Chondrichthyes > Rajiformes > Arhynchobatidae > Rhinoraja > Rhinoraja longicauda. The sequence continues at coordinate 4,251 of NW_027604073.1, forward strand.
CAGAGAAGGTTCACCAGATTGATTCCTGGGATGGCAGGACTTTCATATGAAGAAAGACTGGATAGACTCGGCTTGTACTCGCTGGAATTTAGAAGATTGAGGGGGGATCTTATAGAAACTTACAAAATCTTAAGGGGTTGGAGAGGCTAGATGCAGGAAGATTGTTCCCGATGTTGGGGAAGTCCAGAACAAGGGGTCACAGTTTAAGGATAAGGGGGAAGTCTTTTAAGACCGAGATGAGAAAGTTTTTTTTTCACACAGAGAGTGGTGAGTCTGTGGAATTCTCTGCCACAGAAGGTAGTTGAGGCCAGTTCATTGGCTATATTTAAGAGGGAGTTAGATGTGGCCCTTGTGGCTAAAGGGATCAGGGGGTATGGAGAGAAGGCAGGTACGGGATACTGAGTTGGATGATCAGCCATGATCATATTGAATGGCGGTGCGTACAGGCTCGAAGGGCCGAATGGCCTACTCCTGCACCTATTTTCTATGTTTCTATGTTTCTACGATAGCGCAAGAATTATAGGCCCACCTCACTCACCGTCGTCCCTTTGCTGCTAATGGAAGAAGTTTCATTGAAATCGGTGTTATATTTTTTAAGTTATTCACATTTTAAAATTTAAATCTATCTCCTAGGGAGGTAGTGGGGAGGTAGTGAGAGAGGGGGTGGAGGGAGGGGGAGAGGGAAGGAGGGAGAATAAGGGGGGTTGAGGGAGGATGAGGGGGTTTGAGGGGGATGGAGTGGGGGAGGGGAAGGGGGAGGGGAAGTGGGAGGGGAGGGTGCAGGAGGGGATGGGGGAGGGGAGAGGGTGCTCCACCAATGCAGGAGAGGTTCGGGCCCACTGGTCTAATTGTAGATAAAGATGGCACTGTTGTGTCATAATGACCTCCTGATGTAATGTGACATTTGAACGTTTTTGTACCTTCTGGTGCACCATGATATGCAATTATTGAATAAAGTCCTTGGATGGAAAAACAAGTGCAGAACTGGGCCCTTCAGCCCACCGATTCTGCACCAGAGAAAGATCTCAACTCAGGAGAGGGGAAGAACAACTTTTCCACGATTGTTTACTTTTTTATACAGAAAGGAAAAAGGGGTGTAACAGATAAAATTAAGGACCAATTACAATTCTAATACAATTTCCAAAGTTACAGAGAAAGCGTAGGTTCACTAGGTTAATTCCCGGAATGGCGGGACTGTCGTATGTTGAAAGGCTGGAGCAATTAGGCTTGTATACACTGGAATTTAGAAGGATGAGGGGGGGATCTTATTGAAACATATAAGATAATTAGGGGATTGGACACGTTAGAGGCAGGAAACATGTTCCCAATGTTGGGGGAGTCCAGAACAAGGGGCCACAGTTTAAGAATAAGGGGTAGGCCATTTAGAACGGAGATGAGGAAGAACTTTTTCAGTCATAGAGTGGTGAAGGTGTGGAATTCTCTGCCTCAGAAGGCAGTGGAGGCCAGTTCGTTGGATGCTTTCAAGAGAGAGCTGGATAGAGCTCTTAAGGATAGCGGAGTGAGGGGGTATGGGGAGAAGGCAGGAACGGGGTACTGATTGAGAGTGATCAGCCATGATCGCATTGAATGGCGGTGCGTACAGGCTCGAAGGGCTGAATGGCCTCCTCCTGCACCTATTGTCTATTGTCTATTGTCTATAATCAGCGATCAGCCGCTCGCACACCTGTTCTGTGTATAGTTTAGAGATACATCGCGGAAACAGGCCCTTCGGCCCACCGAGTCCGCGCTGACCAGCGATCCCCGCACACTAACACTATCCTACACACACTAGGGGAAATTTAAATACACACCAAACCAATTAACCTACAAACCCGCACGTCTTTGGAGTGTGGGAGGAAACCAGAGCACCCGGAGAAAACCCACGCAGGTCACGGGGAGAACGTACAAACTCCGTACAGACAGCGCCCGTGGTCGGGATGGAACCCGGGTCTCTGGCGCTGTGAGGCGGCAGCTCTACCCGCTGTGTGTGTGTGTGTGGGGTGAGAGAGAGGCGGAGTGAGGGAGAGGGGGGTCAGGGGAGTGTGGGTCACGAGCGGCACGGTGGCGCAGCGGTAGAGTTGCTGCTTTACAGCGAATGCAGCGCCGGAGACTCAGGTTCGATCCTGACTACGGGTGCTGTACCGTAAGGAGTTTGTACGTTCTCCCCGTGACCTGCGTGGGTTGTCTCCGAGATCTTCGGTTTCCTCCCACACTCCAAAGACGTACAGGTATGTAGGTTAATTGGCTGGGTAAATGTAAACAATTGTCCCTAGTGGGTGTAGGATCATGTTAATGTACGGGGATCGCTGGGCGGCACGGACTTGGTGGGCCGAAAAGGCCTGTTTCCGGCTGTATATATATGATATGATATGATATGAACCCAGCCCCCCTCCACAAATCCC
>NW_027604074.1:0-6638 GCF_053455715.1 Rhinoraja longicauda
ACCTCCATTACCATCTGAAGCAGAGAATTCCACAGATTTACAACTCTCTGAAAAGGTTTTTCCTCATCTCCGTTCTAAACGCCTACCCCTTATTCTTAAACTGTAGCTCCTGGTTCTGGACTCCCCCAACATCTGACAATCTTTCAACATATGACAGTCCCGCCATTCCGGGAATTAACCTAGTAAACCAACGCTGCACGCCCTCAATAGCAAGAATATCCTTCCTCAAACCCTTTAGAATCGAACATTTGAATTAAAAAGAAGGGATTCTTTGAGAGGATCTGGGAAAAATGGATCGTTTATTTGAGCCAATACACCAACTGGTTAAATGCCGAGCTAGTTATTGGAAGATTGTGTTATATAGAACTAGATGGTTTGTTTGTGCGGATATTGAAATACCTCCAGATAACAAATCATTCTTTCTTTTTTATATTTTATTTGGTAAGTGGACCACACTGTCGTATTCAAATGAATTTATTTATCTGTTTATCTATTATCGTTTCCTGAAGAATGAGGACATCTCTGATGCCCTAGTGTGGAACACCTCATCCCTGGCGCAGATGCGGCGTAGTGGGAGGAATTGGGTGTGGGGGTATAGACTTTTTCTAGAGTCAGGGAGGGAAGAGGTTTAGTCCAGATAGCTGTGGGAGTCAGTGGGTTTATAGTAGATGTCAGTCACTAGTCTGTCTCCTGTGATGGAGATGGTGAGATCCAGAAATGGTAGGAAGATGTCGGAGATAGTCCAAGTATATTTAAGAGCAGGATAGAAATTGGAAGTGAAGTGTATGGAGTCAGTGAGTTCTGCATGGGTACAGGTCGCACCAATACATTTGTCAATGTAGCGGAGGTAGAGTTCGGGGATGGGGCCGGTATACGTCTGGAACAGGGATTGTTCGACGTACCCTACAAAGAGGCAGCATAGCTAGGGCCCATGCGTGTGCCCATAGCAACGCCTCTGGTTTGGAGGAAGTGGGAGGAGTCAAATGAGAAGTTTTAAGGATATGAACCAGCTCTGTAGGCGGAAGAGGGTGTTAGTAGGTGGGGATTGGCTGGTTCTACGGTCGAGGAAGAAACGGAGGGCTTCAAGACCATCCTTGTGGGGGATGGAAGTGTAGAGTGACTGGACAGCCATGGTAAAGATGAGGGAGTGGGGGCCTGGGAAAACGGAAATTATCGAGGAGACAGAGAGCATGTGATGTGTCTTGGACGTAGGTGGGGAGGGATTTGACCAGCGGGGATATGATGACGTCGAGGTAGGTGGAGATAAGTGCGGTGGGACATGAACAGGCAGAAACAATGGGTCTGCCAGGACAGTTCTTCTTTTTATGGATTTCAGGTAGAAGGTACATTCGGGCCGTGCGGGGCAGCGAAACGATAAAGTTGGAGGCATTAGAGGGTAGAGCGCCGGAATTGGTGAGGTCAGTGATGGTGTTGATGATTAACGTCTGATGCTCGTCGGTGGGGTCATGGTCCAAGGTTATGTAGGAGGAGGTGTCCGAGAGTTGTCGTCTGGCCTCGGTCCAGTAGAGGTCAGCACGCCACTCTATCACAGCACCTCCCTTGTCAGCGGGTTTGATGACTAAGTCAGGGTTGCTGCAGAATGAGTGGAGGGCTGCACGTTCAGGAGGGGAGAGGTTAGAGTGAAGCAGGGGAGTGGAGAATTTGAGGCGGTTAAAGTCCCGCCGGCAGTTGGAGATGAAAAGTCCTGGTGAGGGTAGTTGGCTAACCGGGGGGGAGAGGGGGGTCGTAGAGGAGGGGGTCCACTGGAGACGGGAGAATGAGTCATCACTTGGTGAATAACATGACGTGTAATTGAGGTGTGACTCCACTTGGTGGGAGTGTTGAACAGTGAATAACATGACTTGTCTTTGTGCCACAAGGAGAGTGCCTCTAGATAATGGCAAGACCCTGATCAGCATCGATGTCCAGAGTCCAAGTCCATAACTCCCTGAAACCAGCAACACAAAGATGCTCTTGCCAGTTGCATATGTTTTGAATAAACTTTTGCTTAATATGTGGAAAGACCTATTGTTAAATTATTTATCAGATAAATCACCTTACTTTGACAATTGTGGCAACATCAGTTTATCTACATTGATGGTTTTTAAAACTGTATGCTGAGTGTTTTGATTTGTGTTAATATTCAAGTTTATTCATTCCAAGTGGACGGGATGGCACGGTGGTGCAGCGGTAGAGTTGCTGATTCACAGCACCAGAGGCCCGGGTTTGATCACGGGTGCTGTCTGTACAGAGTTTGCACGTCTTCCCTGTGTCCTGTGCGGGCTTTCTCCGGGTGCCCCGGTTCCCTCCCACGCTCCAAAGACGTACAGGTTTTTTAGGTTAATTGGCTTTGGTATAAATTATAAATTGTTCCTACTGTGTGTCGGGTTGAGTTGGTGTGCGGGGATCGCTGGTCAGCGCGGACTCAGTGGGCCGAATGGCCTGTTTCCGCGCTGTATCTCTAAACTAAACCAAATTAAGGTCCATCAAAAAGCAGCCAGCATCAGAGACCCAGAGCTCCCTGGCCACACACTCATTTTCACCTCTACCATCGGGAAGAAGGTAGAGAAGCCCGAAAACTGTAACGTCCAGGTTCGGGAACAGCTTCTTTCCTGCAGCGATTCGACTATTAAACACTACAACCTCAAATAAGCTGGGAACTACAAAGATTATTTTTGTTATTATTGCACTATTAATTATTCTGTTTTGTGTGTACTTGTGCGTTTGTGTGTGTGTGTGTGTGCGTGTGTGCGTGTGTGTGTGTGTGTGTGTGTGTGTGTTTGTGTGTGTGTGTGTGTGTGTGTGTGTGTGTGTGTGTGTGTGTGTGTGTGTGTGTATGTGGGGAGTGTCTGGGACTAGACGTCATCGGCTCCGAAATCTTTTAGTAAGATGAGGAATTTCTTTAGTCAGAGGGTGGTGAATCTGTGGGATTCTTTGCCACAGACGGCGGCGAGGCCAAGTGAGTGAATATATTTGAGGAGGACAAAAATAGAGTTTTGATCAGAGTCATAGAGTCGTGGAAACAGGCCCTTCTGCCCAACTTGTCCACACTGACCAGTATAACCTGTCTACACTTGTCCCACCTGTCATCGCCTGGTCCATATCCGTCCAAACTTGTCCTATCCATGTACCTGTCTGGCTGTTTGTTAAATGATGGGATAGTCCCTGACTCACCTTCTTCCTCCGGCAGCTCGTTCCATTCACCCACACCCTTTGTGTGAAAATGTTACCCCTCAGATACCTACTAAATCATCACCTTGCACTTATGTCCTAGATTCCTCTACACTGGCCACGAGACCTTTGTGCGTCTACCCGATCTATTCTCCTCGTGGGAAGGACTTCCTCGGTCCCTTCCCTCCCCGCTGCGCTCAATGTCAGAGACACATCGTAGACGTAAGTGTCTGGGTTAGAGAGGGAGAAGGAGAGGGAGAGGGGAGAGGGGGTGGGGAAAGGGGAGGGAGAGAGAGGGGAGAGCGAGAGAGAGAGAGAGAGGGGGGAGACAGAGAGAGGGAGAGTGAGACATAGAAACATGGAAAAATAGGTGAAGAAGACCATTTGGCCGTTCGAGCCAGCACCGCCATTCTCCACACGCACCTGATCTCCTGACCCCCCATGACACATGACCCACGGCTGCCCCACACACCTGACGACCAGCGAACCCCACACTCATTACCCCCAGCACCCCACAAACCTTACACGCAGCACTCCGCACACCTGACCCCCGACCCCTACACACCTGACCTCCAGCCCCCCCTTGTGAAAACATCTGGTTAATTGAACTCCGCTGCCTTTTGTGACGGACATTTCCAAAGATTCACAACTCTGGGTGAAAACTTTTTTTCCATCTCAGTCCCAAATAGCCTACACTTATTCTGAAACTGTGTCCACTGGTTATGGACACTCCCAACACTGGGTAACGTGTGGGGAGAGACTGGGGGTCAGGTGTGTGTGGGGCTGGTGGTCAGGGGGGTCAGGTGTGTGGGGGCGGGGGGAAAGGTGTCAGGTGTGTGCGGGGGGCTAGCGGTCAATTATGTGCGGGGGCAGGGGATCAGGTGTGTGAGTGAATTGGGGTTCTGGTGTGTGGGGGCTGTTGGTCCGGTGTGTGGTGGGGCTGTGGGCTCAGGTCCGTGGGGGGGGGGGGACTAGGGGTCAGGTGTGAGGGGGGCTTGGGGCCAGATGTGTGGGGGGCAGGGTGTCATGTGTGTGGGGGCGCAGGGTAGCAGGGGTCAGGTTTATGGGGGACTGGGTGTCACGTGTTGTGGGGCGACTGTTGGTAAGAGGTTTGGGGGTCTTAGGCTCATGCGTGTGGGGGGAGGGGGTCAGGTCTGTGGGGGGGTTGAGATCAGGTGTTTAGTGGGGGCTGAGTATCAGGGGTGTTGGGTGACGGGGTCAAGGGCTAAGGTGTGTGGGGGGCTGGGGGTCAGGTGTGTGTGGGGTGATGGGGGCCAGGTATTTGGGTGGGCTGGGGGGCCAGGGCGTCACTTGTGTGTGGGGGAGGCATGGTGTCAGGGGTCACGTGTATGGGAGGGGGCGGGTGTCAGGTGTGTGGGGGGCTGTGGGTCATGTATGTGGGTGGCTATGGTTCAGATGAGTGGGGGGCTGGGTGTCGGGTGTGTGGGGTCTGGGTGTCAGGTTGTGGGGGGCTGGTGGTCAGGTGTGTGGGGGCTGAGGGACAGGTTGTGGAGGGCTGGGGTTAAGGTGTGTGGGGGTCCTCGGGGTCAGGGTTGCCTGGGGCCTGGTGGTCAGTTGTGTGGGGTGCTGGGGATCAGGTGGGTGGGGGTGTTGGTTTCAAGTATGTGGGGGATGAAGTCAGATGTGAGGGAGGATGGGGAGTCAGGTGTGTGGGGAGCTGGGTGTAAGTTGTGTGGGGGGCTGGGGTTCAGGTGGGTGGGAGCTGGCGGTCAGGTGGGTGGGGGGCTGGGGGTCAGGTGTTTGGGGGTCCTGGGGGTCAGGGTTGTGGGAGGGCTGGGGGTCACGTTTATGGCTGGCTGGGTGTCAGGTGAGTGGGTGGCTGGTGTGTGGGGGTGGGGGCCTGATGTGTGGTGGGTCTTTGGGTCAGGAGTGTGGGCGGGGTCAGGAATTTTGGTGCGTTGGGTGGCTGGAGTTCAGGGGTGTGGGCGGGCTGGGGTCAGTTTGTCAGTTGTGTGGGGGAGCTGCGGTTCATGTGTGTGAGGGGGTGGGGCCCAGGTGTGTGTGGGGGCTGGGAGTCAAGTGTGTGGGTGGTTTGGTGGTCAGGTGTGAGGGGGACTGGGGGTCAGACATGAATGGGGCTGGAGGTGAGGTGTGTTTGGGTACTGTGGGTCAGGTGTGCGGGGGGATGAGGGTCCGGTGTGTGGGCGGGCTGGGGTCAGTTTGTCAGTTGTGTGCAGGAGCTGCGGTTCATGTGTGTGAGGGGGCTGTGGGTCAGGTGTGTGGGGGGCTGGGGGTCAGGTGTTTGGGGGGCTAGGGTTCAATTGTTTGTGGGGCTGGGGTTCAAGTGTCTGGGGTGCAAGTGTCTGGTATGTGGGGGCTGGTAGTCAGGTGTGGGGGAGGGGGGTTGGGCGTGAGGTGTGAAGGGGCGGCGGGGTCAGGTATGTGGGGGAGCTGGTGGTCAGGTGCGTGGAGGGCTGGGGGTCAGGTGTTTGGGGGGCTAGTGTTCAATTGTTTGTGGGGCTGGGGTTCAAGTGTCTGGGGTGCAAGTGTCTGGTATGTGGGGGCTTGTAGTCAGGTGTGGGGGAGGGGGGTTGGGCGTGAGTTGTGAAGGGGCGGCGGGGTCAGGTATGTAGGGGAGCTGGTGGTCAGGTGTGTGGAGGGCTGGGGGTCAGGTGTGTGGGGGTCTGGTGCTCAGGTGAGATGGGGTTGAGAGTCTGATTTGTAAAGTTTACGTTCAGGAACAGCTTCTTCCCTACAGCCATACAACCTCAAATCAGCTGGGAACTACAAAGAATATCTGTTATGATTGCACTATTAATGCTTCGTTTTGTGTGTACGTGTGTGTGTGAGTGGATGTGTGTGTGCGAGTGTGAGTGGGTGTGTGCGTGCGTGCGTGTGCGTATGTGTGTGTGTGTGTGTGCGCGCGCGTGTGTGTGTGTGTGTGTGTGTGTGTGTGTGTGTGTGCGTGTGCGTGTGTGCGCCCGCGTGTGTGTGTGTATGTATATATGAGGGAGAGTCTAGGACTATAGGTCATCGGCTCAGAAAGCTTCTTTTAGGAAGCTGAGGAAAATTTTATTTAGTCCAAGGATGGTTAATCTGTGGGAGGCGGTGGCGGCCAAGTCAGTGGATATATTTGAGGAGGAGAAAAATAGATTCTTGATTAGAGTAATGGGGTCGTATAGTGACACAGTGTGGAAACAGGCCCTTCGGCCCAACTTGTCCACACCGACCAGCATGCCCCATCTACACCTGTCCCACCTGTCTGCGCATGGTCCATATCCCTCCAAACCTGTCCTATCCATGTACCTATCTGTTTGTTAAACGATGGGATAGTCCCTGTCTCACCTACCTCCTCCGGCAGCTCGTTCCATACACCCACCACTCTTTGTGTGAAAATGTTACCCCTCAGATTCCTACTAAATCTTTACTTTGCACCTATGTCCCCAGGTCCTCGATTCCTCTACACTGGGCCCGAGACTTTGTGCGTCTCCTCGATCTATTCCCTT
>NW_027604075.1:0-6634 GCF_053455715.1 Rhinoraja longicauda
TTGTAGCCTATGTCTGTCTTTCCTCATATAGGCACAGACACAAAGTAAACCAGCTCGGAGTTCAGAGGCGGTTCCATCTAACAAGTCGGTTCATTAAAGGCCTTATCGACGCACAAAGGGAAACACTCTGAGGAGACCCACCTCTCTCTCCTCTCCTGTCCTCTCTCCCCCTCTCCCCCTCTCCTCCCTCTCTCCCCCTACCGCCTCTCTCTCTCAAACACCTCTCTCTCTCCCCCCTCTCCAATTCTATTATCAGTTATGACCTTATGACAAACGGGGGAAGGATTGCGGAGTGGAGGAGGTGTGTGGGAAAGAGAAGGGGAGTAGTGTGTGAATGAGAGGAGTGGGGAGAGAGAGTGCGGTGGAGCGTGGGGAGAGACATGGGGGAGTGTGGGGAATGTGAGAGGAGGAGTGTGGGCAGAGAGGGGGATGTGTGTGGGGAGAGAGACGAGGAGGCATGTGGGGAGAGAGGGGGAGGAGTGTGGGGGAAAGAATGGGAGGAGTGCTGAGTGTGTGGGGAGAAAGCAGGAGTGTGGGGATGGAGAGTGGGAGGAGAGTGGGGAGAGAGGGAGTGCGGAGAGAGGGGGATGTATATGGAGAGATAGATTGGAGGAGTGTGGCAAGACAGAGGGGAGTGTGGGGAGAGAGTGGGGTGGAGTGTGGAGAGAGGGGACGAGGTGGGAAAGCAGAATCAGAAATGTGAGGAAAGAGAGAGGACAGAGAATGGGAGGAGGGAGAGAGAGAGAGAGAGTGAGGTGTGTTGGGAGAGACGCATAATGCGTTATTCTTTCAATCGTGTCCCGCAGAAAGTTATTGACTCATTAACCGCTGCCTATTAAAGTGAAAATAACAAATATATACGTCTGCACCCGCCAACGTGGATAGAACAACAAGATGCAGTGAGAGCTCATTACAGATGAGATTAATTACTGAGAATGTTACTGCTTATCCAAACCTACCTCTGACCATACTGATAACTTCACTGCTTATCCGGACCCATCACTGGCCACACTGATAATATGACTGCTTATCCAGACCCATCACTGACCACACTGATAATGTCACTGCTTATCCAGACCGATCACTGACCACACTGATATTATCACTGCTTATCCGGACCTTTGACAAAGTCTCCCTTGGTAGACCGATCCAGGAGGTGAAGGCACACGGGGTTAACAGTGACTTGATCGCATGAATTCAGAACTGTCTGAATGATAGAAGACAGAGGGTTGTGGTGAAGGGCAATATTCAGGCTGGAGGCCTGTGACCAGTAGTGATACACAGAGATCTGTGCTGGGACCTCTGCTGTTTGTGATACTTATAAATGACTTGGGCGTGAATATACACGGGTTGCTTTGTAAGTTTGCGGATGACACCAAGATTTATGGGGTTGTGGAATGTGAGGGAGGCTGTCTCAGTATTCAGTGGCGTATAGATCAAGTAGAGAGATGGGAGGTGTGGGGGAAATCACGGATGCAAATTATTCTGAGCAAGTGTGAGATGTTGGGTGGTCAAATGTGAGTGCAAAATATACAATTAATGGCATGACCCTGGACATCAGTGATGTATAAAAGTTTCTTGCGATCCAGGTTCACAGCTCCCTGAAGGTGATAACGGCAGTGGACATTTGTAAAGAGGCATATGGTACAGTTTCGTCCATTGGTCAAGGCGTGGTGGTCTGTCTCAGGGATTGGTGCTGCGCTCATTGTTGTTTGTCATCTGTGTCAATGAGTTGCCTGGGAAAGTAACGGACTAATGTAAAAGTTTGCAGTTGACACTAAAGTAGGCGGTATCACAGGCATTGAAAATGGTTGGCAAGGATTAAAGCAGGAACCTTTTCAAATTGGAAAGTGGGCTGAAAAAATTCAAATAGTGTTTCTTGCAGATGTGTGAGATTTTAAATTAGGGAAGACAAGCCAGGGCATGATCTTCACTGTGAATGGTAGTTATCTGGGGAGTGTTGCAGAGCAGAGGGATCTCAGAATAAAAGTACATTGTTGCAAGAAAAGGGATGTAACAGGGGGAAAGGGTGGTAGAGAAGGTTTTTTTGCCCACTGTCTTCATCAGCCAGTGAATAAAATGTAGAAGTTGGAAAGTTGTGTTCAGATGGACGAGACGTTGGTGAGGATGCACTTGGAGTAACGTGTATAATCTGCCGTCATATGAAATATGCCACTAATTTGCAAAGAGTGCAGAAAATAATTTCAACACGTTGCCAGAAAACAAGGGTCGGAGCTACAGGGAAATGTTGGGCTCGCCAGGACTTTATTCCATGGAGCGCAGCAGGCAGTGCAGTGACCTCATAGAGGTGGATAGTGTCATAGGTAGCGTCATAATGGGAACACTAATACATTTGGACAGGTACATGAGGGGAATGGTTTAGAGGGAGATGATTCATTTGCCGGCAAATGGGAATAGTTCAGATGAACTAAAATGCACCATCCCTCCCCATGAAACACGGCACCCTTTGTCTGAAATTTGCGTCAGGGACACCACTAACATACAAACTGCTTTTAAATAGCCCTTGGATATTTTATTACCACAGAACTCGAGCCTTGAAATCAGGGGAATTAAACATAAATAGATATCCACATTTCTCAAAGATGCAGATTAAGCAGAAAACATTATAATTGCCTGTCACATACATTGGTCATTTTTAATAACAGTCCCTGATCATTGAAGTGTTTATTTCAGTTTCTATGAGTGCCAGGTTTGCACTGCATGATGTGAGATATGCTCTCTTGAATTACATGATAAATAAGCACATAAATGAAGTCTGTGTCTGTGGCAGCTTTGTCTGTGCCGCTGTGTGGACAGCCCAGACGGATGAGTTGGTCATTTACTCTCAGACCGACCTTGCTGTCTGGTCTGTGAGTTTGAAATGGCATGTACCTGTCACCTGGTGTGAAGTAGTTCACCCGTAAAAGGGACCACATCATCCCGATTCTGGCCTCTCTCCACTGGCTCCCTGTACGGTACAGAATCAACATCAAGCTCCTCCTATTCACGTATAAAGCCCTAAATGGACATTCCCCCCCTACATCAAAAATCTTCTAACCCACCTCTCTAACTCCAGGTCCCTCAGGTCGGCCGACTTGTGGCTACTCACTATCCCGCGGTCTAGGCTTAAGCTCAGGGGTGACCGCGCTTTTGCGGTTGCAGCTCCTAGACTGTGGAACAGCATCCCTCTCCCCATCAGAAATGCCCCCTCCATCGACTCCTTTAAGTCCAGGCTCAAAACCTATTTCTACTCCCTAGCGTTTGAGGCTCGTTGAGGAGGCGCTGTGAACTGTTTGCGTGCTACTGTATGTTTCATTTTTTTCCTTAGTACCTAATCAGATGTACTGCACTTTGGTCAACGTGGGTTGTTCTTAAATGTGCTATACAAATAAAATTGACTTGACTTCACTTGACTTGACAAAATAAACTGCAGATTGAACAGAGCCACAGCTAGTGTTCACCGGCTGGAACTAATATTCCCCATTGGGAGAAACGCAAAGAACATTTAACCAACTCCCCCTTTCTCAGATCTGAAGCTGCATTTTAATTTTCAGCATTATGTGTTATTCTTTCAAGTGTATGCCAGAGAAAGTTAATTAGCATTTCTAACCTGTGTTAATTAAGAAAATAACAAGCTGATGCATCTTCAGCTGCCGTGTTTACCAGCAGCAAAATGCAGTTAATGCTCATTAAAGTTTAGATTAATTACGGATACTGAACTTGAGTTAACCCTTTAGAGTCGAACATTTGAATTATAAAGAAGGGATTCTTTGACAAGATCTGAAAAAAATGGATCATTTATTTGAGCCATGACACCAACTCTAAAGACGTACAGCTTTGTAGGTTAATTGGCTGGGTAAATGTTTTAAAAAAATTGTCCCTAGTGGGTGTAGGATAGTGTTAATGTATGGGGACCGCTGGGCGGCACGGACTTGGAGGGCCGAAAAGGCCTGTTTCCGGCTGTATATATATGATATGATAACTAGATAAATGCCGAGCTAGATATTGGAAGATTGTGTTATATAGAACTAGATGGTATGTTTGTGCGAATATTAAAATCTTTCCAGATAACCAATCATTGTTACTTTTTTATATTTTATTTGGTAAGTGTACCACACCGTCTTATTCAAATGTTTTTATTTATTGATATCCTTTGCTTATTTATTCATTTATTTTTGTTGTTTTTCTTAATTTATTTTATTTATGTCGATGGTGTTGTACTGTTTTGTATATATCTCTGTGAAAAAACAAAATAAAAACTGAAGAAAATTAAAAAGAAAGGATTCTTTATTTTAGATCATATCAAATGTAAAACATCGGTGTCAGATTTAATGAGATCATGTCATTGCTTATCCGGATCCATCACTGACCACACTGATAATGGCACTGCTTATCCAGACCCATCACTGACCAAACTGATAATGTCACTGCTTATCCAGACCCATCACTGACCGCACTGATAATATCACTGTTTATCCAGACCCATCACTGACCACATTAACGTCACACACAGGTATGTTCTTTGTATCATTCATTCCAAGGACATCTCACATACTGTAACAACCAGCTACCCAGTTCCATCGCACGCTGCTCAGATATATTTTCACCAGTGACAACGTTGACAACATTTGCCTCGTGCTGATTGGTACGGTCGCCTCTGAACTCACTGATGGTTTCACTTCCCATCTGCGTATGATTCTGAACGCATTTGCGCTACAAATGAATACCCACATACAGAAAAATCAAGACTTAACTGTTCCTCCAAGTGCAGCGCTCTTTCCTCAGTTGTACTTAAAATATCTGCGAGGCTCTTTTGTGTAGTTCTGGTCACCATATTATAGATATGATGTCCTGTTGCCAGAGACAGTGCGGAACAGATTCACACGGATGTTATCTGGAATGGGCAGCGTTAGTTTGAAGACTGAATCAATTGGGTGGGATTGGTCTCCTTGGAGCGCAGGAGGATGAGGGTGATCTTATAGACCTGTTTTAGACCATGAAAGGAATAGATGGAGTGGATGCTCGGATTCTCCTGCCCTGAATAGGCGAATCGAGGTCCAGAGGACATACGTTTAAGTGGAAGGGAAAACCATTGAATAGGAATCTGAGGTGTAACTTTTTCACACAATGGGTGGTGGATGTATGGAACAAACTGCCAGATGAGGAATTTGAGGCAGGGACTATCCCAAGATTTATGAAATAGTTAGACAGGTTGGGTACATGAATAGGACAGGTATGGTGGGATATGGACCAAATGCAGACAGGTGGAACTAGTGTAGATGGGGCCTGATGGCTGGTGTGGGCAAGTTGGGCTGAAGGGCCTGATTCCACACCATATCACTCTATGACTCTATGAGTACAGGGCTGAACTGCCTCCTCTGGCACCTCATTCCACACACCCACCACCCTTTGTGTGAAAAATTACCCCTCGGGTTCCGATTAAATTTTCCCCCTCATCTTAAACCTGGGCCCCCTGGTTCCTGCTTTCCCCTCTCTGTACGTCTGCCAGATCTATTCCTCTCATTATTTTGTTCAGCTGTAGAAGATCATCCCTCATCCTCCTGTGCACCAAGGGATAAAGTACTAGTCTGCTGAACCTGTCCCTCTAGATCAGGCCCACGGGTCCGCGCTACATCCTCGTACATCTCCTCTATCACCTTTCCAGATTGACACCATCTTTCCTGTATCATGGTGCACACAACTGATCACAATACTCCAAATGCAGACTCACCAACGTCTTATACAATGGCAACATAACCTCCGAATATCTGTACACAATGCTCTGACTGAAGACGCCCAATGTTACAAAAGCCTTTTTGCCCACACTATCAACCTGTGACGCTACATTCAACACATTATGTCCATGTCGTCCTAGATCCCTCTGCTCTACAGTTAATTCGCCTTTCTGCCTCGGTTGCAGTTCATCGGTACTGACACTTCTAAACTCACTGATGGTTTCACTTCCCATGTGCGTCTGATTGTGAATACACTTGTACTACAGCTGAACATCCAAACAAAGAATAATCAAGACTTAACTGCTCCTCCAAGTGCAGCGCTCTCCTCAGTTGTACTTCAAATATCTGCAAGGCCCTTTTGTGTAGTTCTGGTCACCATATTATACAAATGATGTCCTGTTGCCAGAGGCAGTGCGGAACAAATTCACCAGGATGTTATCTGGAATGGACAGCGTTAGTTTGAGGACAGATTTGATCGGGTGGGATTGATCTCATTGGAGCAAGAATGCAGAGGGACGACCTTACTGAGGCTTGTAAAATTATGTCAACTACAGCAGGGTTGAATACATGGTCACACTTATTTCCCAGGCTGGGAGAATCTAAACCCAGGGAACTTACGTTTAATCGAAAGGGGAGAGATTTAAGGGAATTCTGACTTCAAAGATGGAGCAATCTTTTCATTTGAGGCGGTGGGGACAGATACCATCACAGCAAATAAACAGCATTTGGACAGCCGTTGGTTCGGATAGAAATGGAGGGATATGGGACAAATACAGGTGAATGAGATTACCGTAGATATGCATCTCGGTCTGCATGGACGAGTCGGGCCGAAGGGCCTGTTTCCCTGTTGTTCCCATGACTGGAATCAGCAGTTCTGTAATTTCTAATGTGCTCTGTCA
>NW_027604076.1:0-6633 GCF_053455715.1 Rhinoraja longicauda
ACGGTGGCGCAGCGGTAGAGTTGCTGCCTGACAGCGAATGCAGCGCCGGAGACTCAGGTTCGATCCCGGCTACGGGCGCTGTACTGTACGGAGTTTGTACGTTCTCCCCGTGACCTGTGTGGGTTTTCTCCGAGATCTTCGGTTTCCTCCCACACTCCAAATACGTACATGTTTGCAGGTTATTGGCTGGGCAAATGTTAATTTTTTTTTAAATTGTCCCTTGTGGGTGTAGGATAGTGTTAATGTGCGGGGATCGCTGGGCGGGGCGGACCCGGTGGGGCCGAAGGGCCTGTTTCTGCGCTGTATCTCTAAATGTAAACTTGGACATCTCACCGAACTCGCCCACATAAAAATCTAAACCACCCTGTTTGCAACCAGTACCCACTGCACCAGAGAGCCCAGCTGGTGGCGGCTGTGCAGCACAAGCACAAGCACAAGCCCCCGGGCCGGGCCGGGCCGTGCTGGGCTGGGTGGGCCGGGATGCGGGCCGCCCGTTGCCCCGGGATGTGCCCGGAGAGGGAGCGCTGCGAGCGGCAGCGTCAGGCGCGGCTGCACCGGCTGGAGGTCGCCACTGGCGCCGCGGTGAAGGAGTGGCGGCGGCCGGCGGCGGGCAGCAAGGAGGCGGCGCCAGACGAGCTGCGGCCGCCCGACGTGTTGCTGCGGACCGTGCGGCACCTGGTGGAGAGGGTGGTGCCGCGGGCCGACAATGACGCCGGTGCCGGGGCTGGAGTTGTGCCCGAGCCCGGGGATGAGGTTGGGGCCCAGGCCGCGGCCGAGCCTGGGACTGGAGTTGTGCCCGAGCCCAGGGTTGGGGCCCAGGCCACGGCCGAGCCTGGGGCTCGAGTTGTGCCCGAGCCCAGGGTTGGGGCCCAGGCCACGGCCGAGCCTGGGGCTCGAGTTGTGCCCGAGCCCAGGGTTGGGGCCCAGGCCACGGCCGAGCCTGGGGCTCGAGTTGTGCCCGAGCCCGGGGTTGGGGCCCAGGCCGCGGCCGAGCCTGGGGCTCGAGTTGTGCCCCAGCCCGAGCCCTGGCCCTTCGTCCACGACTTCGTGATGGACCGGCTGCGCAGCGTCCGCCAGGACATGGTGTCCCAGCGCCTCGGGGGCCGCCCGGCCGCCGCCATCCTAGAGCACAGCCTCCGCTTCCTGCTCTGCGGGCAGCTCTGGCTCGGCCGCCCGCCGCCCTCGCCCCGTCCCCGGCACAGCGAGCCCGGCTCCGTCGAGGCCCAGGTCCGCGAGTGCTTCGACCGCCTGCTGGCCGTCTACAGCCAGGGCCGGGCCGAGTACGAGAACCAGGCCGAGTTCCAGGCCCTGGCGCTGCTCTACGACCTGGGTAGGTGCTGGCGCAGGGAATTGGAGATGGGGAGGGGGGAGTGGGTGGGAGACGGAGATGGGGGGGATGGGGGGGGTGGAGGGAGATGGGGAGGGGGGAGAGGAGGGAGATGGGGTGGGGGGTGGAGGGAGATGGGGGGGGGTGGAGGGAGATGGGGAGGGGGAGAGGAGGGAGATGGGGAGGGGGGAGAGGAGGGAGATGGGAAGAGGAGGGAGATGGGGAGAGGAGGGAGATGGGGAGAGGAGGGAGATGGGGAGAGGAGGGAGATGGGAGTGGGTGGGAGCTGGGGAGTGGGTGGGAGACGGAGATGGGGGGGGTGGAGGAAGGAAATGGGGGATGGAGGAGGGAGTGGTGTGGTAGAGGGAGATGAGGGGATGGAGGAGGGAGATGGGGAGGAGCGAGTAGGGTGGTGGAGGGAGGTGCCATAGAGGTGATGGGGACGGGAGTGGGTGGGAGAGGGAGATGGGGGGGGGGGGGTAGAGGAGGGAAATGGGGGGATAGAAGAGGGAGATGGGGGGTGGAGGAGGGAGATGGGGAGGAGGAAGATGCCGTGGAGGTGATGGGGAGGGGCGGGGAGTGGTGGAGGGAGATGGGGAGGGGCGGGGAGTGGTGGAGGGAGATGGGGAGGGGGGATGGAGGAGGGAGATGAGGAGGAAGGAGATGGTGTGGGGAGTGGGGTGGCAGAGGGAGATGGGGGGGATGGAGGAGGGTGGAGGGAGATGAGGGGAGTGGGTGGAGAGGGAGATGGGGTAGAGGAAGATGGGAGGGTGGAGGAAAGAGATGGGGAGGAGTGGAAGAGGATGATGGGGAAGGGAGTGGGTGAAGTGGAAGGTGGGGTGAAGTAGGGAGATAGAGAGGAGTGGGGTGGAGATGGGATGGAGGAGGGAGATGGGGAGGGGGCGAAGGAAGGAGGTGGGGGAATGGGGTGGAGGGTGAAGGAAGGAGTTGGGGATGAGGTGAGGGTGGAGAGGGAGATGTGGAGGAGGGAATAGGGGCGGAGAGTTGATGGGAAGGAGGGAGATGGTGCGGGGAATGGGGAAGATGAGGGAGATGGAGAAGAGATGAAGGTGGAGGAGAAATATGGGGTGGGGGAGGGAATTGTGGTGGGAGAACTGGTGGAGGGGGTCGAGGAGGGAGATAGGGCTAGAGTGGGATGAATGAAGGAGGTGGGGGAGTAGAGTGGATGAGGAGATGTGTTGGAGGAAAATGGTGGGGGAGTGGGTTGGAGAGGGAGATGGGAAGGAGGAGTTGATGGAGAGGGGTGAGAGTGAGGGAGTGCGGGGTGAGTGAGCAAGATGGAGATGGGTTGGGTGGGTGGATGAGAGGGGAAGCGGTGTAGAGGACAGAGTGTGGTGGAGGAGTGAGAGTGCTGGAGGAGGCAGGTGGGGCGGGAGAGTGCGGTGAAGGAGGGAGTGGGGGGAACACAGGGAAGATGGAAAATTAAAAAAATCTACAAATGTTGGCAACTTAAAATAACAGAAAATGCTGAGCGGGTCAGGCAGCATCTGTGGAGAGGGAGAATGAGAGGGAGGTGTGGGGTTCGGGAGAAGGGGTAGTGGGAGAGATGGGAGGTGTGGGGGGCGGGAGAAGGGGTAGTGGGAGAGATGGGTGGTGATGGTGGAGAGGTGTGGGGTGAGGGAGAGGGGACAGGTGAAGGGTGGGAATGGAGAGGTGAGGGATGGGGGGATGGGGCGGGAGGGGTAAAGGTGGAGGGGTGTGGGGTAGGCGAGAGGGTGATAGTGGGAGAGACGGGGAGGAAGGGGTGGGGGTGGTGAGGTGTGGTAAAGGAGAGGGTGATAGTGGGAGAGATGGGGAGGGAGGGGTGGTGAGGTGTGTGGTAAAGGAGAGGGTGATGGTGGGAGAGATGAGGAGGGAGGGGTGGGGGTGGGGAGGTGTGGGGTAAAGGAGAGGGTGATAGTGGGAGAGTTGGGGAGGGAGGGGTAAAGGAGAGGGTGATAGTGGGAGAGATGGGGAGGGAGTGGTGGGGGTGGTGAGGTGTGGGGTAAAGGAGAGGGTGATGGTGGGAGAGATGGGTGGGGTGAGGGTGGTGAGGTGTAAAGGAGAGGGTGATGGTGGGGGAGATGGGGAGGGGTAAATGAGAGGGTGATGGTGGGAGAGATGGGGAGGGAGGGGTAAAGGAGAGGGTGATAGTGGGAGAGATGGGGAGGGAGGGGTGGGGGTGGTGAGGTGTGGTAAAGGAGAGGGTGATAGTGGGAGAGAGAGGGAGGGTGGGGTAAAGGAGAGGGTGATGGTGGGAGAGACGGGGAGGATGGGGTAAAGGAGAGGGTGATAGTGGGAGAGATGGGGAGGGAGGGGTAAAGGAGAGAGGGTGATGGTGGAAATGTGAGCCCTGGTTAACATATAACATATAACATATAACATATAACAACTACAGCATGGAAACAGGCCTGTCCGGCCCTACCAGTCCACGCCGACCATTCTCCCTGACCTAGTCTCATCTACCTGCACTCAGACCATAACCCTCCAATCCCCTCCTATCCATATACCTATCCAATTTACTCTTAAATAATAAAATCGAGCCAGCCTCCACCACTTCCACCGGAAGCCCATTCCATACAGCCACAACCCTCTGAGTAAAGAAGTTCCCCCTCATGTTACCCCTAAACCTTTGTCCCTCAATTCTGAAGCTATGTCCCCTTGTTGGAATCTTCCCCACTCTCAAAGGGAAAAGCCTACCCACGTCAACTCTGTCCGTCACTCTCATAATTTTAAAAACCTCTATCAAGTCCCCCCTCAACCTTCTACGCTCCAAAGAATAAAGACCCAACCTGTTCAACCTCTCTCTGTAGCCTAAGTGCTGAAACCCAGGCAACATTCTAGTAAATCTCCTCTGTACCCTCTCCATTTTGTCGACATCCTTCCTATAATTTGGCGACCAGAACTGCACACCATACTCCAGATTCGGCCTCACCAATGCCCTGTACAATTTCAACATTACATCCCAACTTCTATACTCGATGCTCTGATTTATAAAGGCAAGCATACCAAACGCCTTCTTCACCACCCTATCCACATGAGATTCCACCTTCAGGGAACAATGCACAGTTATTCCCAGATCCCTCTGTTCCACTGCATTCCTCAATTCCCTACCATTTACCCTGTACGTCCTATTTTGATTTGTCCTACCAAAATGCAGCACCTCACACTTATCAGCATTAAACTCCATCTGCCATCTTTCAGCCCACCCTTCCAAAAGGCCCAAGTCTCTCTGTAGACTTTGAAAATCTACCTCACTATCAACTACTCCACCTATCTTAGTATCATCTGCATATTTACTAATCCAATTTGCCACACCATCATCCAGATCATTAATGTAAATGACAAACAACAGTGGACCCAACACAGATCCTTGGGGCACTCCACTAGACACTGGCCTCCAACCTGACATACAATTGTCAACCGTTACCCTCTGGTATCTCCCATTCAGCCATTGTTGAATCCATCTTGCAACCTCACTATTAATACCCAACGATTTAACCTTCTTAATCAACCTTCCATGTGGAACCTTGTCAAATGCCTTACTGAAGTCCATATAGACAACATCCACAGCCTTGCCCTTATCAATTTCCCTGGTAACCTCTTCAAAAAATTCAAGAAGATTAGTCAAACATGACCTTCCAGGCATAAATCCATGTTGACTGTTTCTAATCAGGCCTTGATTATCCAAATAATTATATATATTGTCCCTAAGTATCTTTTCCATTAATTTTCCCACCACAGACGTCAAACTAATAGGTCTATAATTGCTAGGTTTACTTTTAGAACCTTTTTTAAACAAAGGCACAACATGCGCAATGCGCCAATCTTCCGGCACCATCCCTGTTTCTAATGACGTTTGAAATATTTCCGTCATAGCCCCTGCTATTTCTGCACTAACTTCCCTCAATGTCCTAGGGAATATCCTATCAGGACCTGGAGACTTATCCACTTTTATATTCTTCAAAAGTGTCCGTACCTCCTCTTCTTTAATCATCCTAATTTCCATCACTACTCTACTTGTTTCGCTTACCTCACATAATTCAATATCCTTCTCCTCGGTAAATACCGAAGAAAAGAAATTGTTTAATATCTCCCCCATTTCTTCCGGCTCAGCACATAGCTGTCCACTCTGACTCTCTAATGGACCAATTTTATCCCTCACTATCCTTTTGCTATTGACATATCTGTAGAACCCCTTGGGGTTTACTTTTACATTACTTGCCAAAGCAGCCTCATATCTTTTTTTCGCTTTTCTAATTTCCTTTTTAAGATTCCTTTTACATTCTTTATATTCCTCAAGAACCTCATTTACTCCCTGCCGCTTATATTTATTGTATATCTCCCTCTTTTTCCGAACCAAGTGTCCAATTTCCCTGGAAAACCACGGCTCTTTCAAATTATTATTCTTTCCTTTCCACCGAACAGGGACATAAAGACTCTGTACTCTCAAAATTTCACCTTTAAATATCCTCCATTTCTCTATTATATCCTTTTCATAAAACAACAATTTCCATTTCACTCCTTTTAAATCCTTTCTCATCTCCTCAAAATTAGCCTTTCTCCAATCCAAAATCTCAACCCTTGGTCCAGATTTGACCTTCTCCATAATGATATTGAAACTAATGGCATTATGATCACTAGCACTGGTTACCTCTATGCAGTTAGCACAGACTCTGCCTCTTCTCCCCCCCCCTCCCCCAGGTTCGGATCAAGCCCTCCATCACGCCTTGCAGTTGCCCTCCCACATCAAGGACTCGCCGGAGATGCGGACGGCATTGGCCATTAACCGTGCACTGGCGGAGGGTAACTACGTGCGCTGCCTGCGTGCGGTGCGCGGCCTACCTTTCGTGGAGAGCTGCGCGGTGTACCGGCACATCGCCACCCTGCGGCACAG
The DNA here is from genome assembly GCF_053455715.1 of Rhinoraja longicauda. Lineage (NCBI taxonomy): Eukaryota > Metazoa > Chordata > Chondrichthyes > Rajiformes > Arhynchobatidae > Rhinoraja > Rhinoraja longicauda. The sequence goes on from NW_027604076.1 coordinate 6,225, forward strand.
GCTCCTCCGCGCCTTCAGCCATGGCTACAGCTGCCGCAACAGCTGCTACCCACTGCAGGCCCTGGCGGAGTTCCTGGCTGTGGACACCAGGGACATAGCGGCCAACCTCTGCCGGCGGCACGGGCAGCAGGTGAGCGGGAACTCCGTGTGTTTCCAGAAGAGCAGCTACACGGAGCCCGGCCCCGACCACCAGCCCGCGCTCGAAGAGCTGGAACTGGTGACGATAAAACAGAGAGGCAGGACAAGGTCAAGCATCATCCAGGGCCACAAGATAACAGCGATTGATTGTTGAACGGACCCTCTTCACCTGCTGTCTTAAAAATCATCCGGATAGCCCAATGTCTGTAGAGGTCAATTTAAGTGCGGCACGGTAGCGCAGCGGTAGAGTTGCTGCCTTACAGCATCAGGG
>NW_027604077.1:0-6625 GCF_053455715.1 Rhinoraja longicauda
TGCATTACCCACCCGTTTAAAAGGAAGCTACTGCAATTATTGAAGCAGTGAGGAAATGGAGTCATTTCCTTGCTCGCCGGCACTTCACTTTGATAACAGATCAGCGTTCAGTAGCTTTTATGCTAGATAATCGGAAGCAAACGAAGATTAAAAACAGTAAAATTCATGAATGGAGGATTGAATTATCTGCATATAGTTATTCAATTGAGTACCGCCCTGGTAAGGATAATGTTGCTCTGGATACCTTAACTCGAGCATTTTGTGCCTCTGTTCATTCTTCTGCACTCACTGATCTTCACAATGGGCTGTGTCATCCTGGAGTCACTCGTATGTTACATTATGTTCGTTCCAAAAACTTACCTTTCTCTACAGAAGATGTGAAGATGACGTGTGCTTCATGTAGAATCTGTGCTGAATTAAAACCAAGGTTCTTCCGTCCTGAAGAAGGAAGATTGATCAAAGCTACTCAGCCTATGGAACGTTTGAGTAATGACTTCAAAGGGCCTTTACCATCCTCCTCTCAAAATGTTTATATACTTACCATAGTTGATGAATATCCATATCCATTCCATTTGCCTTTCCTTGTCGAAATATGTCAGCTGCTACGGTTATCAAATGTTTAGATCAACTGTTTTCATTCTGTGGATTTCCAAGTTACATACATTCTGATAGGGGCACCTCATTCATGTCAAAAGATTTAAAGGACTACCTTTCTAATAGAGGAATTGCAACAAGTAAAACAACACCATATCATCCTATTGGAAATGGTCAGGTTGAGAGGTATAACGGAATCATTTGGAAAGCAGTGAAACTGGCTTTAAAGTCAAATGACATACCAGATCAGCAGTGGGAATGTGTTCTACCAGATGTATTACACTCCATCAGATCTTTACTGTCAACCGCTACCAATATTACTCCACATAGACATAGAAACATAGAAACATCGAAAATAGGTGCAGGAGTAGGCCATTCGGCCCTTCAAGCCTGCACCACCATTCAATATGATCATGGCTGATCATCCAGCTCAGTAGCCTGTACCTGCCTTCTCTCCATACCCCCTGATCCCTTTAGCAAAAAGGGCCACATCTAACTCCCTCTTAAATATAGCCAATGAACTGGCCTCAACTACCTTCTGTGGCAGAGAATTCCACAGACTCACCACTCTCTGTGTGAAGAAATGTTTTCTCATCTCGGTCCTAAAAGACTTTGTGGTGTATTATGATAAGAATCGATGAGTGAGACGGGTTAGCATACAACATATGGCCGCTTTACTTCAACACCACGAGAGCGCTAATACAGGTATCCCACAATGCTTTATACCCGGAACTGCGGCAAGGCTCAGCTGCCAAAACACAAAAACTCAAATGGTAAATACACCACATTACCCCCTTTTTAAAATGAAGGTAATCATAAATAACTGAAATTAACAAGTGCCTTATTACTGACAATAACCATTCTCAAAGTTACTACTATGCAAAGTTACTTGTTATCACTAGAGACCCTCTTGTAGTTTTAACATGTCTCAGTCCATCTGTGTGTTCATATTAATGAAAACAACTTAAACAACTAAACAGTCCTTCATGTCGAACATTTCCTTTTTTTTTTTTTAATGAAGCTTAAGGGACATAGCGGTCTGGAGGCTTCCTGACCCTTGATGATCGGCGTGGACTCAGTGGCGCAGCAGCTGCAGCTGTACTGTCCACAGTCCCTGGCTCGCTGCATGATGACATGTCTTCCGGCTGTGCGGGTTGGCTCGGTGCAGAAGTGTCAGTGGTTGAGTTTTCAGTGTCCTGATCCAGTCCATCTCCCATGACTCTGAATCTCAGCTGATCTCCATGTCTCCTGTAGGTGATGTCGGTGTCTCCTCCTTGTACTTTGTAAGACACCGGTCCTGTTTGTTCCACTATGACTCCAGGAATCCATTTGCGTCCTCCCCCAGCCGTATTGTATAAATACATTGGGTCAGCCACTGAGAAACACCTGTCTGCTGCACGGAGGTCATGGTGAAACTTCTGCTTGTGCTGTTTTTTACGAACAGCGACTGCTGTGTCCGGACGGATGAAATCCAGACGGGTGCGCACGTGTCTGTTCAGAAACAGGTCAGCGGGTGACTGACCAGTAGTGCAGTTTGGTGTGGTGCGATACTGCATCAAAAAGAGGGAGACCCTGTCCTCCACATCCATTGCGGTGTGTGTCAGCTTTTTCATTCCACCCTTGAATGACTGAACGTACCGTTCTGCCAGGCCATTCGAGGCAGGGTGACCAGGAGCACTTGTAGAATGAAGGATTCCATTCTGCTGCATGGTTTTTAAACTCCTCTGACGTGAACTGCGTTCCATTATCCGTGACAATGTGCTCCGGCAATCCATAAGCTGCGAACAGTCTTCTCAGTCGTGTGATAGTGGCTTGTGATGTGATGCTAGACATTTTAAACACCTCCAACCACTTGGAGTAAGCATCCACCACCAACATGAAAGTGTGTCCCAAAAATGGACCAGCAAGGTCTATGTGTAGTCTTTTCCAGCTCTGGCCAGGAAATTCCCATGGATGCAAAGGCACCTGACGAGGCATCCTCTGCTCCAATTGACATGACTCACATGCTCTGCAAACTTGCTCCACCTCTGCATCAACTTTAGGCCACCATACGTACTTGCGTGTTAGTGCTTTCATTTTCACAATTCCTGGATGGCCAGAATGCAGCTCCTTTAACACAGTTTTTCTCCATTTTTCAGGAATCACCACTCTGGTGCCCCACAGGACACATCCTCGCTCTACTGAAAGTTCACATCTACGCGTGTGGAAAGCTTTCAGAGTCTCATCCACTTCAGCAGGCCAGCCGTCCATGACAAATTTCAGCACCTTTGACAACACGTTGTCTGTGCGTGTTGCACGTGCCACTTGGTCTGCGTTCAGTGGAGCCTGCTCAAGATGTTCAGTTAACAGTGTGTATACGCTGTCAGTGACGGCTGTGGTCCCTGCGTCATTTGTGTCAGGCAGCGGAACTCTTGAGAGGCCATCTGCATTACCATGTTTCTCTGAAGCACAGTACTCAATGTGATAATCATAGGCAGAGAATTATTGCCCATCTTTGGATTCAAGCTGCAGCCATGGTAGGCAGGCTTTTGTGTTCTCCAAACAGTGTTAGCAGGGGTTTGTGATCAGTCACAAGTTTGAATTTCCTCCCCCACAGGTACTGGTTAAACTTCTTTACACCAAAAATGAGCGCCAGTCCCTCTGAGAATATTTCTTCTCAGCAGGGGATAATGTGTGTGATGAGAAGGCGATGGGGCGCTCCTCCCCTGTAGGCATTTTGTGTTGTATGACAGCTCCAATGCCATACGCTGAGGAATCACAGGCCAGAGTGAGAGGAAGCTTTTGGTCATAGTGCACCAGGATCTTGTCACTTGTGAGCAGCGATTTGCACTTGTCAAAAGCTTTCTGCTCTTGACTTTTCCACTCCCACGACACCTGGTCTTTCAGCAACCTGTACAGGGAAGCCAGCACGGTGCTTTGGTTGGGCATGAACCGTCCATAATAATTCACTAGTCCCAAGAAAGCTCTCAGCTCTTTCACACAGGTGGGGGCTGGTGCATCCTTTATTGCTCTGACTTTCTCCGGTGACGGCTGGATGCCGTGGCTGTTTAACACATGACCCAAGTATTCGATTTGTTTCTTTCCAAACTCACACTTTGACTCCCTGACTCTCAGTCCGCTCTCCTGCAGTCTCTGCAGCACTTTATGCAGGTTTTGCAGATGCTCTTGTTCAGTTTTTCCTGTGATGAGGAGATCATCCAGATACACCACTACATCCAGATCTTTCATGAGATTCTTTGGAAGATGGAGGGTGCTGCGCTCACACCAAAAGCCAGTCTGTTATAGACAAATAAGCCTCGGTGTGTGTTAATGGTCAACAGTTTTTTTTATTCATCCTCCAGAAGTACCTACTGGTACGCTGAGGCGAGGTCGATCTTTGAAAACACTGTTCCTCCACTGAGGGTTGCCATCAGCTCCTCTATCCGTGGCAAGGGATAAGTCTCTGTGGTGGCAGCTTGGTTTACAGTGAGTTTGTAATCTCCACACAGACGAATGGTATGGTCCTTTTTTTCAACAGGAACAACGGGTGCTGCCCATTCACTATGTTTGACTGGAGTAATTATGTTGGCCTTTTCCAGTCGGTCCAATTCAGCCTCCACTCGTGCTTTCATGGCAAATGGCAGTGGGCGGCTTTTGCAAAACTTTGGGCGGGCCCCTGGTTCCACCAGAATTGTTGCTTTGACATCACGCAGAGTGCCAAGTTCATCTTTAAACACTTCAGAGTGTAACTCCAGTACATCCTGTATTGATGTCAGGTGAGGCATTTCCTTAATATGCTTTATGTCTTCCTGATGAGACTTGTCACTGGCATGTTTAATTTCTTTCCAGTTTAAGGTGAGCTTTTTTAACCAGTTCCTTCCACACAAAGCTGGTCCTGCTCCCTTTACCACAATCATTGGTAGCTGCTCACTCTGACTCTCATAGCTGACAGTGGCTTCAAACTGTCCCAACACAGGAATAACCTCCCCTGTGTATGTCTTCAGTGTGACTTCAGCAAGCCCAAGTGGTTGCTTTAAAAAGGTGGTCTGAAACAGCTTCTCTGAGATGATGTTCACGGCAGCTCCGGTGTCAATTTCTAGTTTGACTTCTTTGCCATTAACCACAAAACATGCCCGGTATGCTTGTTTACAGTTTTTGCCATTTACTAATGAAAACATGGGCAACACTATTTCTTCTGCCACATACTTTGTGTTTTTATCAGTCTGTCGTTTATATCTGCTCTGTGTCGTTGCCGCCGCCACTTTTCCTCTGCATGCTCTTTTAATATGCCCGGTTTTACCACAGTTGTAACACTTTGCATCTTTAAAGCGACACACCTATGGGCTGTGATTTTTGCCGTTACATCTATAGCAGTTCCTCCCCGTTTGCTTAACCGTGTGCGCATCCACTTTATGCACTTGGTTCGGACGCACCTCGTGTCCCCGCAGCTGCTGCGTGTCTCTCTCCGCAGTCTCCATGCTGAGGGCGACTTCAAATGCCCGTGCAAAAGTCAGGTTGGACTCCGACAACAGCCGGCGCTGGCTTGCCTCGTTACAAATCCCACTGTCAAAACGGTCACGAAGCGTCTCGTTCAACGTCGCTCCAAACTCACAGTTAACTGCACACTGTTTCAGCTCCGCAACGTAACTGGTCACAGACTCATCCGCCCGCTGGTTGCATCGGTTAAAGCGGAATCTCTCCGCAATAAGCAATGGCTTGGGTTCAAAATGAGTCTTTAAAATGTTCACAATGTCGCCGTAGGACTTATCTTTTGGCTTCAGCGGCTGCACCAGGTTCCTTAACAGACCATATGTAGATGCTCCCATCACACTTAACAGAGTAGCCACTTGCTTCTCCTCTGTAATGTCGTTAGCCTAAAAAAACTGCTCTAAACATTCCACATACACCGACCAAGACTCCGTCTTCGGGGCGAACTCCCCTATGGAACCTATGATAGGCATTTTCTGCTTGTTTTATCCTCGTCGCCAACTTTAACTGTAGTGTATTATGACAAGAATCGACGAGTGAGATGGGTTAGCATATAACATATGGCCGCTTTACTTCAACACCACCAGAGCGCTAATACAGGTATCCCACAATGCTTTATACCCGGAACTACGGCAAGGCTCAGCTGCCAAAACACAAAAACTCAAATGGTAAATACACCACAGACTTCCCCCTTATCCTTAAGCTGTGACCCCTGGTTCTGGACTCCCCCAACATCGGGAACAATCTTCCCGCATCTAGCCTCTCCAACCCCTTAAGGATTTTATATGTTTCTATAAGATCCCCCCTCAGTCTTCTAAATTCCAGCGTGTACAAGCCCAGTCTATCCAGTCTTTCTTCATATGAAAGTCCCGCCATCCCAGGAATCAATCTGGTGAACCTTCTCTGTACTCCCTCTAAAGCAAGAACGTCTTTCCTCAGGTTAGGAGACCAAAACTGCACACAATACTCCAGGTGCGGTCTCACCAAGGCCCTGTACAACTGCAGCAGAACCTCCCTGCTCCTAAACTCAAATCCTCTTGCTATGAATGCCAACATACCATTCGCTTTCTTCACTGCCTGCTGTAGCTGCATGCTTGCTTTCAATGACTGGTGCACCATGACACCCAGGTCACGTTGCATCTCCCGTTCTCCTAATCGGTCACCATTCAGGTAATACTCTGCTTTCCTGTTCTTGCCGCCAAAGTGGATAACCTCACATTTATCCACATTATATTGCATCTGCCATGCATTTGCCCACTCGCCTAATCTATCCAAGTCACTCTGCAGCCTCCTAGCATCCTCCTCACAGCTAACACTGCCACCCAGCTTCGTGTCATCCGCAAACTTAGAGATGTTGCATTCAATTCCCTCGTCCAAATCATTAATATACACTGTAAATAACTGGGGTCCCAGCACTGAGCCTTGCGGTACCCCACTATTCACTGCCTGCCATTCCGAAAAGGACCCGTTTATTCCTACTCTTTGCTTCCTGTCCGCCAACCGATTTTCTATCCACCTCAAAACTGAACCCTCAATACCGTGTGCTTTAAGTTTGTACACCAAT
>NW_027604078.1:0-6610 GCF_053455715.1 Rhinoraja longicauda
CGACATTCCAGCGAAAGCAACGCAAATTTCCCCAACTTTTCCTTGGAGCTGATATATTCAATTTCCGGCAGCATTCTGATAAACATTCTCTGCGTCCAAGTCAAAAACTCCATGCCATTGCAAGAAACGGGGCGAGCAAAACTGCACCCAAAGCGAAAGTGGGTGCGCTGTATCATGACTTCGACCCAGACTGGCCAGATGCCCGACCCACAAAAGCGCCCGACGTCTCCATCGAGGACGGCTGATCGCCTACCGGGAACTTCCACGCTGACATCAGGCCAGGGAACCGACTCATGCAACCGAAATGCTGCCACCTAGTGAGGAAACTAGGGAAGACCGCTGTGCGCTGTGAGGCTGAAACAACGTGGTTTTAAGACCTCCGCACCCCAGCATACTGCTAGCTAACGCGCCAGTCTGTGGAAAATATGCTTGATGAACCTAAATCCAGATTGACGTACCTCAGAGTTCTGAGCATGACGTGTGCTCTGTTTCACAGACACATGGCTCACATGGCATATACCTAACTATGCCATTCTGCTCGAGGGTTACTCACTTCGCCGGATGGACCGAATGATGATTTCGTTTAAGGTTCATGGTGTTGAGGTTTGCGTTCTAATCAATATTTTAGGTGCTCAGACCTCGCAGACCTGGCGACCAGATGCTTCCCGGACCTGGAATATCTGACTGCGAAGTGCCAACCATACTACCTGCCGATGAAATTCATCCCAACTATCTTGACATAGCAGGCTACACCCCTCCACATGTCTATGTCAAGATTGGTCTGACTGAACTGTGATCCTCTATCAATATCCACCAGGTAAATCACCCCCGAGCATTGGAATTTGTAGCCGGAGTCTTCAATCAAAGCAACCTCAATGAGGTGGCCAAGGTACCTCAGCATGTCTCTTATCATAGTGTCATAGAGTCATAGAGTGATGCCGTGCGGAAACAGGCCCTTCGGCCCAACTCGCCCACACCGGCCAACATTGTCTCAGCTGCATTAGACCCACCTGCCTGTGCTTGGTTCATGTCCCTCCTAAACATTGCTATCCATGTACCTGTCTAACTGTTTCTTAAACGATGGGGTAGTCCCACCCTCAACTGCACCCTCTTGTCCAATACACCCACCACCCTTTGTGTGAGAAGGTTACCCCTTGGATTCCTGTTAAATCGTTTCCCCCTCACCTTGAACCTATATCCACTGGTCCTCGATTCACCTGCTCTGGGCAAAAGACTCCGTGCATCTACCCGATCTGTTCCTCGAATGATTTTGTGTACCTTTATACGATCGACCCTCATCGTCCTGCGCTCCCTTGACTATAGCCCCAGCCTCTCCCCTTGAGCTCACACTCTCTAGTCCAGGAAACGTCCTCGTAAATTTTTTCCGAACCCTTTTAAGCTTGATCTTTCCTATAACATGGTTCACAGAACTGAACACAATATTCCACGTGCGGTCTCACTATCTTATACAACGTCTGAAGCAACTGCAACATGACCTCCAAATTTCTATAATCAATAATCTGAATGATGAAGGCCAAATTGCCAAAAGCCTTCTTAACCACATTATCTACCTGCGACTCGACCTTCAAGGAACCATGCACCTGTATTCTTAGATCCCTCTGCTCTACAACACTACCCAGAGACCTTTACTGTGAAAGTCCTGCCCTTGCTCGACGTCCCAAAATGAAACACCTCACACTTCATCAAGTGTTATTAAATTCCATCAAGCAATCTTCCGCCCACCTGGCCAATCGATCGAGATCCTGCTGCAATCTTTTACAACCATCGTCACTATCTGCAACACCACTAACTTTTGTATCTTCAGCAAACTTGATAATCTTGCCCTGTATATTCTCATCCAAATTATTGATGTAGATGACAAACAATAACGGGCCCAGCACCGAATCCTGAGGCACACCACTAGTCACAGGCCTCCAGTCCGCGAAGCAACCTTCCGCCATCAACCTCGGCTTCCTTACAATTGCTATCCATTCAGCTATCTCTCCTTAGTTCCCATGCGATCTAACCTTCCAGAGCAGCCTACCATGCGGAACCCTGTTGAATGCCTTACTGAAATCCATGTATACCGCATCTACAGCTCTGCCCTCATCCCTTTTGGTCACATCTTCAAAAAAAATCAATCAGGTTTATGAGCCACGATCTCCCGCGTACAAAACCATGTCGACTATCCCTAATCAGCCCTTGCCCATCCAAATGCATGTTTCACCTATGTTACTGATGTTAAGCTCACCTGCCGATAGCTCCCAACATTTTCCCTTCAGCCCTTCTTGTAAACACCCACAACATTTGCCACCCTCCAGTCTTCCGGCACCTGTGTTTAAGAACGACCCGTAAATTCCAACCAGGGCTCCCGCAATTTCCTCTATAATTTCCCGCAATGTCCTCGGTTATATCTGATCACGCCCACCTCGAGCGAGAACGCCCTCGACCACCGCTCCGCATCCATAAATAAGCGCTTACCCTTGCATCCCTCGACCACATTCCGGGAAGTCTGATCACCTAGATGCGCTTCTACTCCCTGCCTGCAATCAAAACCTGAAGCAGGAAGAGCCGGTACAGAACTTTTCTAAATGCTGGGCAGTGGACACTGTCCCAGGTGACGGTCGAGGCCGCTGCATAAGTCAAACGACCCAGAGTGGTTAAAAGAAAGCTCGCTGTGATCTTGGCAAAGCCACCACGAATACCAAGAGACAATACCGAGGCAACCTTGATTCGAGCATCCACAGACTGTGACAAGGCCTGAATACTACAGCTGGACGCAAGACGAAGCAAGGCAACACCGCTGGTGATAGTGCAGCCATCCCTGACGATATTAATGCATTTTAGGCTCGCATTGAACGGGACGATGTCATCCCGACCATCAACGCGTGTCCACCCTATCCCAAGGTCACTTGCAAACGTGAGAGCGGCCTTCCTGAAGGTAAACCCACGGAGAGCAACGGTTCCATATGGAATCCATGACCGCATCCTGAGGAACTGCGTGGACTAACTAGCGGGACTCTTCGTGGATATCGTTAATCTCGCCCTACTCCACTTTGAGGTACCCGCCTGCTTCAAGAAGAGCAGTTTCATGCCGTTGCCAAAGAAAAGCAAGATCTCATAATATTATTATATCCGATCATGCCCCTTTAACATTTAGGGTAAAACTCCAAGGAGTAACGGGGAAACAGACCAATTGGACATTTAATCCTCAAATTTTAAATGAAACAGCATGTTATAACTATCTTAAATCGCAAATTGAAACTTTTTTTACGCAAATGACCTTCCTGAAACACCTGCGTCCCTGCTTTGGGAAACATTTAAAGCGTTTGTGAGAGGATGTACTATTGCCTTTCAAGCGTCTCAAAACAAGAAGAAGCGGATTGTACAACATGAGCTAGAAAGACAGATAAAGCAGTTAGACATAACCAATGCGATCGCTCCCTCTATTGAAATACATAATAACATCGCTGCTCTCAAATATAAGTTAAATTATATACTCTCAGCTCACATTTTAAGGCTTTTTCAATATACTAAATAAATACATTTTGAATTTGGAGATAAACCACAGAAATTGCTAGCACGTCAACTCCGTAAATTAGAAGATGATTCTACAATTCATAAAATTAGATCAGATAACGGAGATTTGCTTAAACTACTTAAGGACATTAATCAGAGATTTTTGCAATTTTATCAGACATTATATTCATCAAAAATAACAGATAGCTCTGCGCAGATGCAAAACTTTTTGCAGGAATGTAACCTCCCTGGTTTGAATGAGAGTGACAGAAACTTATTGGGCGCAGAAATAACTATGAAAGACGTTGAAGAGACCATTAAATCCATGAAAAATTGGAAGACCCCTGGCCCTGACGGCTTAAATAATGAATTTTATAAACAAATTAGTGATTTGATCTCTTCACGTTTGCAAACTGTATATAGTTACGCCTTTAAACAACAGAGATTACCACAAACTCTGACTGAATCAACAATAATACTTATTCCTAAAAAAGATAAGGATTCTGAAGACCCTGGTTCGTACAGAGCGATAGCTCTTTTAAATACTGATCCGAAGATATTAGCGAAAATCTTAGCTCATAGATTAAGTCTAGTTATAGATAAATTGATACACCCCGACCAATCAGGCTTTATAGCTAAACGATATTCATTTTTCAATTTGAGACGCTTGTTCAATATAATATATTCAAATAGAATATTAAACGAAGATTTAGCAATCATTTCGCTAGATGCTGAAAAAGCATTTGATCAAGTATCTTTTCTCAGTGATGGAAATTTTTCAATTAGGTGAAAATTTTTGTTCATGGGTGAAACTTTTATATACATCCCCAACAGCTAGAATATTAACTAATCAAATGCTGTCATCCAAATTTCACTTATTTAGGGGTTGTAGACAAGGATGCCCACGATCTCCGCTTCTATTTGCCCTCGTTATAGAACCACTTGCTGAGAGTATTAGATCATATCCAGACATTCACGGTTATAACACTAAACATACAACCAATAACATTTATTTATATGCGGATGATGTATTAATATACATTACAAATCCTGAAATTAGCATTCCGAATTTATTAAATCTCATAACTCAATTTGGTTCATTTTCAGGTTATAGAATTAACTGGTACAAAAGTGAAATTATGCCAATAATGGAGCAAAATCCGGCCATACTTCAACAATTTCCTTTTAAAATTGCCTATGAAAAGTTTAAATATCTTGGAATTTACGTGACTAGGAAATAATCCTCTTTATTTAAATTAAAATTTCCTCCTTTACTTACTAAATTACACAGAAATATCCAATTTTGGAAAATACTCCCTATATCATTAGTTGTTCGTAGTAATGCTATAAAGATGATATTTCTTCCGCAGCTACAATACTTATTTCAAGCAATTCCGATCTACCAAAAAAGTTTTTTTTAAAAATCGATTCAATTATCACTAATTTTATTTGGGACTACAAGACTCATAGAATAAATAAAAGACATCTATGTAAGTCTAAAACTAATGGAGGAATTGCCTTAACTAACTTCTTATTTTATTATTGGGCGGTTAATATTAAAAATATAACCTGCTGGTTGGATGACACTGATCAACAACCGGATTGGTTATAGATGGAGAAAGAGGATTGTTTACCATTTGATATTGGTGCGATCCTCTTAGCTCCAATAAATTTAAATAAAAAAGCATATGGAGGTAATCCGATTATGCACAGTGTTATCCGTACCTGGAAACAATTAAAACTTACTTTAAAACTGAGTAAATTATCCTCTTTCCTCCCTATTGCGAATAACCCTTCTTTTAAACCGTCTGTCTTAGATAGAGGATTTGCTCAATGGAAAGGTTATGGAATTAAAATGGTGGGAGATCTTTATCATAAGGGAACATTTCTTTCTTTCCAGGATTTACAGCAGAAGTACGGATTACATGTTAATAATTATTTTAGATATTTACAACTTAGAGATTATGTAAAATTACACATGCAAGAATATAAATTTAGAGGTCCAGAAACTCTTGATGTATGCCTGAATCGACATTATAATTCAAATAAATTAATATCCCTTATTTATAATACTCTCCTAGATACTGACATTCCGTCATCAGAATCATATAGACGAGCATCGGAGGACGAATTGAACCAACTCGTAATGCAAGATATATGGGATGAAAGTTTACAACATATACACCAATGTTCATTAAATACTAGACATTCCTTAATACAATTTAAAATAATACATAGACTACATTATTCGAAGACGAAATTAAATAGGATTTTTCCTAGTATCTCTCCTATTTGTGATCAATGTCAATTTCAAGAAGCTAATTTAACTCATACTTTCGTAACTTGCATAAAAATGCAAAATATCTGGTTGGATATTTTTAAAATAGTTTCTAAAGTTATTGACAAGCAATTGGATGTGGATCCAAAATTAATAATATTAGGATTATCAGAACATATTACAAACTTTACAACAAGTCAGGTACATTTTCTTGATTACAGTTTAATAACTGCGAAAAAATTAATACTAACATTTTGGAAAAAAACAATAACCCCCACAACTAAAATGTGGATTACGGAAATGACAGAGACCTTGCATTTGGAAAAAATAAGATTTGCCTTAATTGACAAACCTGATTTTAAAAAAAAAATATGGTCTCCATTTATTGAATTTTTAGAAAAGTAAATGGGTTTGACACAGGACTAAAATAAAAATTTTAAATTAAAAGTTGAAACTTGAGTTTAGGGTTGGATGTACAACTGTGGTTATTGTCTCCCGGATCTACCCCCTTTAATTTTTATAGCTATAACTCTTTTATTTTATTTTATTCTTCTTTATTTTTATTTTCTCTCTTTAAAAATTGAAAAATTGAAGCTATGTAAGAACTTTGTAACAAATGTGTCCTTTATTTCCATCTGTACATATGCTTTTCAAAAAAAAAGAAGGAGAAAAAAAAAAAAGAAAAGCAAGATCTCATGCTTCAACAACTACCGTCCGGTGGTCTTGACATCCACCATCATTAAGTGCTTTGAGTGACTGTTTGTGGAATGCATTAAACCAGCCTACCCGTGCAAGCTTGATAAACAACAAAAT